>NC_060178.1:79381897-79681897 GCF_021184085.1 Oncorhynchus gorbuscha | reverse complement strand
GGAGAATCTATCCACAACCAACAAAATGGTCGTGAAACAGTCAGAGGGGAGATCAGTGACAAAGTCAATGGATAGATGAGACCAGGGACGCTGGGTTATGGGAAGGGGAATGAGTTTCCCTGCTGGAGTGCTTGGGCCAAAGATGATCTTGTGAGCTGGTACACTCGTGATGAAAAATTGCCCTCCGGTGGATGATCGAAGATAGCTTTGAACAGAGCCATGAACCCAGCTCCTCCTCATCTCTTTCCCAGATGCCCGTCCAGTCAGCAGAGAAATAACCATGGCAACCTTGGACATCTCTGTGGTGGGGGCTCCCATCTGGTGCACAAAGTAGAGGGAGCACTGTAGTAGGAAGCCAATCCATTTAGTAGGGGTGCCGACAAACGGGCATCGCTGACCTAGGTTGCTGAATTGCCTGGCTCGCTGGGTCAACTGGTGGCAGAGTATCCTCCGCTAGTTGAAGGCAACGCCTCTCGGGTATGTTCCTCTTCCATAGCTGTCCCCAGTTACGCCAGTTGGACGTAGTGTTGACGAAATAGGTATCCCTGTTCGTCGACCGTCTGGGAGATGTTCTGATTTCCTGCTGCTTCCATTTGTCAAGGCAGTATTCTGTAACATAGACGCTGGGAGTCGAGAAGCAGGTGGTAAGTTTAAAACAAAGAACATGCAATGATACAACAGAGGCGTAGCGTCTGAACATGGAACACAAACAATACTGCCTGGGGAATGAACCTAAGATATAGGGTAAGTAATGACTGAGGTAATGGAGTCAAGGTGTGCCTCATAATGATTGATGCCAGGTGCGCGTAATGATTGATGCCAGGTGCGGGTAATGATGGTTGTCAGGACCAGTGGTTAGTAAACCGGTTAGTAAAAAACAATGAAGTTGTTTAGCTTATCTTCATTAAATGACTGTTTTTGGAATTGGTATCTTGGAGCTACTGAAATAAATAATTGAATCCACTTCTATCAGAGGGGTTGGGTTAAATGCGGAAGAGACATTTCAGTTGAATAAATTCAGTGATACAACTGACTAGGTATCCCCTTTTCCTTTCCTTTCCCTAAAGCAGTCCAGCAAGTCAACCCCTATCATAAAAGAAAGAGATGTGCCAAAAACTAATGGTAATGTCACTTGCTCTGAGACCTTGTTACTGTTACACTTATGCCCTGGTTACAATGCACACAGCTAATGATTATATGCACGTTACACACACACACACACACAATTACAACATCACAATGTGAAAGCTGCTGGGTAAAATTGTTTTAAATGACTAAGAGAAAGAGTTAATGATGGTCAAACACACACACACACACAGACACACAAACACACACACAACTAATGATGTGACATACATCCATTGATCAATTGGGGTTTTTTCGCCTCTCTGCTGTAGGGTTGTTCAGAGCAATGTGGTTGTTGGACAACTTGTCAATCATCATTCTGTGTGTGTGTGTGTGTGTGTGTGTGTGTGTGTGTGTGTGTGTGTGTGTGTGTGTGTGTGTGTGTGTGTGTGTGTGTGTGTGTGTGTGTGTGTGTGTGTGTGTGTGTGTGTGTGTGTGTGTGTGTGTGTGTGTGTGTGTGTCCGCAGAGGTAGCCAGTATACATACATAGATTCTATAATGAAAACAAGAGTCAGGTGACCTACTGAGAATAACACACAAACACACGCACAGTTGGCCACACATGCACGCACACGCCACACAAAGTGGCATAGGAAGGTCTGAGAGTGTGTGTGTGTGTGTGTGTGTGTGTGTGTGTGTGTGTGTGTGTGTGTGTGTGTGTGTGTGTGTGTGTGTGTGTGTGTGTGTGTGTGTGTGTGTGTGTGTGTGTGTGTGTGTGTGTGTGTGTGTGTGTGTTGTTAAGCATACAAGCTGTCTGGAAATATGTGACATTGCAAAGCCTAGCGAGACATTAAAGGGGATTGATTTAAACAAAAGAAAAGAGTGGGGGAAAAGGACAAAATAAACTTTCATTTGATCCTTTAAAATCCATTACAAAGGAGAGCATACAACTCTGGCTATGTCCAAAAACCTACCATCCCTGTGTGTCTTTCTGTTTCTCTCTGCCCTTCTGCCAGACTAGTACACACACACACACACACACACACACACACACACACACACACACACACACACACACACACACACACACACACACACACACACACACACACACACACACACACACACACACACACACACACACACAAACACACACAGCTTCAGTAATCTGCTTCCGCTAAAGAGTTCTGTCTGCTCGGTATGACATGAAACACACCTAGCCGTTAGTCTGTGTGGGTGTGTGTGTGTGTGTACCATTAATCCAAACAGCGATATTATCACAATCACACACCCATGTTAAAATATACTGTATATTAAAGATACAAGAGATTAGTGGAGAAAAATAAATATAGTATTACTTAAAAATTATGACTATGTCTTGTACATTTAATATCAAATAACTTTCATAAATCGGTTAGACTCAGTATGGTACTGTGTGTGTGTGTACAAACACCATCACGGAAACACCCTGCAAAAAATGGTCACCCAATGCGGTGTGCAATATTCTGAACAAAAATATGAATGCAACATGCAGCAATTTCAAAGATTTTACTGAGTTACAATTCATATAAGGAAATCAGTAAATTGTAATAAATTCATTAGGCCATAATCTATGGATTTCAAATGACTGGGCAGGGGTGCAGCCATGGTTTTTCCCCACAAAAGGGCTTTATTACAGGCAGAAATGCTCCTCAGCACTCCCTCCTACAGACGATCCCACAAGTAAAGAAGCTGGATGTGGAGGTCCTGGGTTGGCGTGGTTACACATGGTCTGCGATTGTCAGGCGGGTTGGACGTACTGCCAAATTCTCTAAAATGACGTTAGAGGCAGCTTATGGTAGAGAAATAACATAAAATTCTCTGTCACCAGCTCCAGTAGACATTCATTTAGTCAGCATGCCAATTGCACACTCCCTCAAAACTATTTTACCCACTTTTTCGTGATATTCAATTGCGATCCTGTATCATCGCTGCAACTCCCAAACGGGCTCGGGAGAGGCGAAGGTCAAGTCATGCGCCCTCCAAAACATGACCCGCCAAATCGCGCTTCTTTACACCTGCCTGCTTAACGCGGAAGCCAGCCGCACCAATGTGTCGGAGGAAACACTGTTAAATTGACAACCGAGTCAGGCTGCAGGTGCCCAGCCCGCCACAATGAGTCGCTAGAGCATGATGAACCAAGTAAAACCCCCCGGTCAAACCCTAACCCGGACGACGCTGAGCCAATTGTGCGGAGCCCTATGGGACTCCCGCTCATGGCCAGTTGTGACACAGCCTGGGTCTGTAGTGAAGCCAAGCACTACGATGCAATGCCTTAGACTGCTGCGCCACTCGGGGGGCCAAAACTGAAAATTTTAAAGTGGCCTTGTATTGTCCCCAGCACAAGGTGCACCTGTGTAATGATCATGCTGTTTAATCAGCTTCTTGATATGTCACACCTGTCAGTTGGATGGACAATCTTGGCAAAGGAGAAATGCTCACTAACAGGAATGTAAACAAATTTGTACACAAACTTTGAGAGAAATAAGCTTTTTGTGAGTATGGAACATTTCTGGCATTTTTTATGTCAGCTCATGAAACATGGGACCAACATTATACATGTTGCGTTTATATTTTTATTCAGTGAAGATAGTCTGACAGGAGATTAAATCAAATGACATTTAATTTGTCACATGCTTCATAAACAACAGGTATATATTACGGGTCATTTTCCGACATTGCAGAGGTAAAGATGAACATAATAATAAAATAAATAAAAATGAATATAAATATTGACAAGACCAATAAATACACAGTAAATAACGAATAACAATAACAACTAAAAATAACATGGCTATTATACAGGGTCGATGTGAAGGGGTACGAGGTAATTCAGGTTGCTATGTACATATAAGTAGGGGTTGTTAGATTCTGGTTTCAACTTGGAACATTGTTATACTCAGAAGTATAGTATCTGAGGAGTGATAGAGACTGGTTTTTACATCAGAAGTTAATGGTTATCTGTAGGAGCCAGATGGCTTTGGAATGTGTTGGGTGGACGGGAGGAAGTCACAGGATTGCTATAGGGGCTACGGTGGAGATTTTTGTATTAGGCATCAAGGGGGTTGAGGTCAGGTCAGATTCCCTTAAGGGAGAAACAATGGTTTATTACCCTATCACTCCGTCTTCCTGTTGGACCATAAAAGATGTAAGGATTGGAGAGATGGAGGAGTGCCTAAATTGGAGTATATATACTTGTGGTGGTGGAGATGTTTTGTCTCATGCAGCTGTATTGATCCTCTGGGAAGAAGTAAGCTTGGTTAAGCTTTCATAGTGTCCGTTGAGTTATTTACTCTGAGAATTAGAACCTAAGGGAAGGCGCTGCGAGTAGGGTTCACCACGATATACAGTCAAACTAGAGATTCCGAATCAGTGAAACAGCACCAGAAATAAGGTAGGCACAGTTCCTACACCTGATATCACTAATTCTGACATCTTGGGGAGATGAGAGTCGTAGGCTGAACCAATTTTAGGACATGGACCTCGAAAGCCTGAGTTTGTTCAGTAGGCCCCTTGTGTTACGACCAGTCGTAGCTTCGTGGTATATGCTACACTAGTACCATAAAGTTTAGATTAAGTCCTGAGCAGAAAAGATTGGTGGAGGGTAAATTGGATAAAGTCCAGAGAAGAAAGTCGGTAAAATTGCATAGAAAAAGGGGAAGTCCTGAACAGGGTGGTCCTGTGGAGGGTAAAACCCAAGTGTAGTAGTGTAGTGGCCAGACCCATAAGAAGGGTGGTAGTCCAGTCGTAGTGGCCGTGAGAGTGCAGAGTGTGAGTGTGTGTGTGGGTGTGTATTAAGGTTTGAACAAGCTCTATTATAGGGGTTTGAGTCCGCGTGATACAAGTCAGTATTCGATTTGGATGGCTGTAAGCATCTGCCTTTGATTTCAAAGTTTACAAGTTTGAATCCAGCAATAGAATGTTATTTTTTATATTTTGGATTTAAGCCTATCCCAAATAAGAAGGGTGGAAGCCCTTTGGATTTAAGCCTATCCCAAATAAGAAGGGTGGAAGCCCTTTGGATTTAAGCCTATCCCAAATAAGAAGGGTGGAAGCCCTTTGGATTTAAGCCTATCCCAAATAAGAAGGGTGGAAGCCCTTTGGATTTAAGCCTATCCCAAATATTAACCCTTATCTTAACCATTCGGAGTTAATGCCTAAACATCACCTTAAACACTTTGAAATGTGATGCTTGGAACAACTTTGACATTTGACGATTGAGAAACATGGATGAATGTCTAATTCTGACGTGAGACTGTTAGAGCAGGTATTACACATGCCACGCACATGTACACGTCCACGTACACACACAGACGCGTGTTTGTGTGCATGTGGCAGAGACACTTTTCAAGAACAAGATCCCAACCCTGATTATTTATCTAGGCCACAGTAATAATGCTATTCGGCTAATCAGATTCTCTCTACAGTCCCTCCCATTCCAGGGCCTAATTTGTGTGTGTGTGTTCGTGTGTCTCTGCGTAAGTGTAAGGGCTAATTGACTAAGATAGAGAGTGATGGAGTGCTGCATCAGATGACCTGGCCTCCACAATCACCTGACCTCAACCCAATTGAGATGGTTTGGGATGAGTTGGACCACAGAGTGATTGAAAAGCAGCCAACAAGTTCTCAGCATATGTGGGAACTCCTTCAAGACTGTTGGAAAAGCGTTCCTCGTGAAGCTGGTTGAGAGAATGCCAAGAGTGTGCAAAGCTGGAAAATGGTGGCTACTTTGAAGAATCTAAAATATATATTTGAAATTAATACTTTTAATACTTTTTTGGTTACTAAATGATTCCATGTGTTATTTCATAGTTTGATGTCTTCACTATTATTCTACAATGTAAAACATAGTAAAAATACAGAAAAGCCTTGGAATGAGTAGGTGTCCAAACTTTTGACTGGTACTCCATATATATATATATATGTATATATATATATATATATAATTATTTTTTTCTTTTTTTTCTGGGAAGGCTTTCCACCAGATGTTGGAAAATTGCTGCGGAGTCTTGCTTCCATTCAGCCACAAGAGTATTAGTGAAGTCGGGCACTGATGTTGGGCGATTAGGCCCGCAGTCGGCGTCCATGAAGCTCCTGACGAACAGTTATTGTGCTGTCATTGCTTCCAGAGGCAGTTTGGAACTCTGTAGTGAGTGTTGAAACCGAGGACAGGCGATGTTTATGCACTACGCGCTTCAGCACTAGGCGGTCCCGTTCTGGGTGCTTGTGTGGCCTACCACTTTGCGTGTAAGCCATTGTTTCTCCTAGATGTTTTCACTTCACAATAACAGCACTTACAGTTGACCGGGGCAGCTCCAGCAGGGCTGAAATTTAAATAATATACTTGTTGGAAAGGTGGCATCCTATGACGGTGCCATGTTGAAAGTCACTGAGCTCTTCAGTTAGGCCATTGTACTGTCAATGTTTGTTTATGGAGATTACGTGGCTGTGTGCTCAATTTTATACACCTGTCAGCAACGGGTGTGGCTGAAAAAGCCGAATCCACTAATTTGAAGGTGTGCACACATACTTTTGTACATATAGTGTATGTCGCTCCTAGGGTTTTCTCAGGAGAGTGGGGAGCCGACAAGTCGTGGGATGAGAGAGTAATGGTAGTTACTACCTACCAATACCCACTGTAGCACAACATAAGGAGGCAATAGTTAGGCTCTTGAGGAAGAAGTCGTGATAACACTGCAAGAAAGCCCGAAAATATCTCACGGCCTCAATATTAGATCTTACAGTAAGAAAGAAGCAGCAAAGGGAGACATATTCAAAACCATGGCAATACTCGCCGCAGTCTGGAACCAATAGTGCAGTGTGCCACTAATGTTGTGTGAGAGGCTGTAGGAGTAGCATGGACCTGGACTATGGGCAAATTGAGTTGGATAATGGAGTATGTGGTATGGGCCGCGTTAGCCGTGGCAGGTGTCACTCTGTCAGGCTTGCTGGGCTATCATGTAGTGAAGGCTGAAACGCATAAAAAGAGCACATCTACCACAAGATGAAGTGAAGCTGATTCAGGATACAGCTTGTGTTAACATGGTGGCCCTGAATGTGTAGCACAGTGAGGAGATTTTGGCTTTGGAAAATCTCCTGTGAATGTACCGCCCTGGTGGGAAGACTGAGGGAAAGCATGACATTAGAAACTCTGCTTTGTGCCAAGCTCAGCATTAAAGCAGACCTCCGGTTTAGTGGGGATCAGGAGTGTGGGAATGGTCAGATTTCTCAAGCTCAGCATTAAAGCAGACCTCCGGTTTAGTGGGGATCAGGAGTGTGGGAATGGTCAGATTTCTCAAGCTCAGCATTAAAGCAGACCTCCGGTTTAGTGGGGATTAAAGCAGACCTCCGGTTTAGTGGGGATTGTCACGAACCGGCTCAAAGCCCGTAACAAAGGGAGACAACATGGAGATAAGGAGTAGCAAAATATGTATTTATTAACTAAAGCAACTAAGTATAATATACAATGGTGTGTGTAATCAGTAATCAGTAGTGTAAGTGAGTGTTTTGCATGCATGAATGTGATAATGCAGGGTGATGAAAGGTGCCAAAGCAAACAAACAAAAGGCCACCAAGAACCACAACACAATCTACAACGGGTGTCTGCATGGAGAGAGTCTCCTCCATGAATATGGAAGAGGTCTATTTATCCTGGGAGACACCTGGCCCAGGTGTTTCCCATGTAGCTGACGACCCTCTCAACTCCGCCCACTGGCATCCTAATAAGGAAACAAGAACAAAGACAGAATACGGCAGACAGAGTGGGAGGGTCGTCACATTCCCCCCCATAAAACCGGGGACCAACAAGGACCCCGGAACAACATACCAGCCTCCCGCGTCCCAAATTGACACAGGCACCCGCGTCCCAAATTGACACAGGCACCCGCGTCCCAAATTGACACAGGCACCCGCGTCCCAAATTGACACAGGCCTCTGCGTCCCAAATTGACACAGGCCTCTGCGTCCCAAATTGACACAGGCCTCTGCGTCCCAAATTGACACAGGCCTCTGCGTCCCAAATTGACACAGGCCTCTGCGTCCCAAATTGACACAGGCCTCTGCGTCCCAAATTGACACAGGCCTCTGCGTCCCAAATTGACACAGGCCTCTGCGTCCCAAATTGACACAGGCCTCTGCGTCCCAAATTGACACAGGCCTCTGCGTCCCAAATTGACACAGGCCTCTGCGTCCCAAATTGACACAGCCTCTGTGCCCCAAATTGATGAGGGTTTACGTGTTCACACTTACAATTTGCCCCAGCCAACCTCCTCCCCAGACCTCAGCAACCTTCGCACAGGAAGCAACATTTAAGAGGAAAGAAAACAAGACCAGGAGGGAGCAGACAGGACAGAGAGAACATGACAATACGAAACAATGGTCAGTCACGTAAACATTAGGAACAAGGCGCACGAGAGAGCGCATCAGCAATCACGTTTTCAGTCCCCGGATGTGCCTCACATCGAGATGGAATGATTGTAAAAATAAACACCATCGCATTATCCTCTGGTTTGGACACATCATGGACCTCAAAAAAGTGAGGGGTTATGGTCGGTGTAGACCACAATAGGTACTACCCCCGACCCGACATACACTTCGAAGTGTTGTAGCGCCCAAATGAGTGCTAGCGCTTCCTTTTCAATAACCGAATAGTTCAACTGATAATCGTTAAACTTTTTAGAAAAGAAACTAACAGGCCTCTCAATCCCAGACACATCTGCTTGCAGCAAAACTGCACCTGCCCCCACATGACTAGCATCCACCTGCAAGGTAAATGACAAATCCATGCGAGGAGCAGCCAGCACTGGAGTTGAGGTAAGCAACCTCTTTGAATCTTCAAAAGCGTGTTGACAACGAGTAGACCAAACGTAAACAGCCTTAGCTTTCAGCATATCTGTCAAGGGAGCGACCACAGTAGAGAAGTTATTACAAAAACTACGGTAATAACCAATCATGCCCAAGAAACGCATCAGTTCCTTTTTAGTAGTTGGTGGTGGAAAAGCATCAATAGCCACCACTTTAGCCCGAACAGGACGCACTTCACCCTGCCCAACCACTTTTCCAAGGTATGTAACGGTCGCCTGAGCAAACTCACATTTTGCCAGATTGATTGTGAGGCGACCCGCAGCCAGACGTTCAAACAAGGCTTGAATACGGGACAGATGTTCTTCCCAAGTATCTGCATAGATCACTACATCGTCCAAATAAACAGCGCACCCGGTCAGACCGGCGACAACCCTGTTCATAAGTCGCTGAAAAGTGGCAGGTGCATTGCGCAGACCGAAACTCATAACTGAATACAAGTACAGACCAAAGGGTGTAATAAAGGCAGAGATTTCACGTGCCCTACTCGTCAGTGGCACCTGCCAATAGCCTTTTAACAGGTCAAATTTGCTCACAAACTTAGCTGCACCGACTTGATCTACACAGTCCTCCATCCGAGGAAGAGGAAATGAATCTGGCTTTGTGACACTGTTTACCTTACGGTAGTCCGTACAAAAACGGTTTGTTCCATCCGGTTTACTGACCAAGATACAGGGAGAAGCCCAACTGGAGAAAGAATGCTCTGCTATCTTACTCTCCAGCATGTACTTGACCTCAGCATCCAGACAACGTAGTTTCTCTGAAGAAACTCTATAGAACCGCTGACGAATGGGGTCAGCACCTCCAATGTCAATATCATGTTCTATTAAGTTTGTACGTGTAGGTGTATCAGAAAATAAACCTGGAAATCTCTGAATCAGACCAACCATCTCTTTCCGCTCATCAACAGGTAGGTGAGTGAGAAGACTGTCTAAAATATCCAGTGTTTCTGAATTTTTCAATCTACCCTGCAATATACAATCGTCAGGACCAGGAACATCTTCCTCCTCATGCACAGATCTAGCACGACAAGAACCCAAGGAAACAACGGTATCAGCCAAAAGAACAGGTTTACCGTCCTCTGTAGAATCCCACTGTTCAGTCTCAGAGGAACGTGCATAATAGGGTTTTAACAGATTTACATGGCACAGCTGGTGTGCTTTCCTCCGTTCTGGAGTGGCAACTAGATAATTTTGCTCAGTGTACTGGCGCACCACTGTATATGGACCTTGAAACTTGGCTTGAAAAGGAGAACCAACAATTGGCAGCAGAGCAAGAACCTGGTCACCTGGACTAAAGTGACGAGGCTCAGTTCGGCGATCAAATATGCCCTTCATCCTCTCCTGTGAAGATGATAACTTCTCTTTAGCCATTTCACCAGCGGCATACAGCCGTCGCCGGAAATCACACACATACGAACACAGGGACTGAGGAGGCTCGGGAGACTTCCAGTCATCCTGGAGAACAGATAAAAGTCCACGCACCCTATGTCCAAACACAAGGTCATTTGGACTGAAACCTGTGCTCTCCTGTGAAACTTCCCTAGCGGCTAACAGTAACCGAGGCAACCCCTCCTCCCAATCCTTATCCATCTCAGTACAATAAGCTCTCAACAAAGACTTAAGTGTTTGATGGAAACGTTCCAGTGCTCCTTGACTTTGCGCGTGATAGGCGCTAGACACATTGTGTTTAATATGGAGCTGTTGAAGAACCTGACCAAACAGATTAGAGGTCAAATTAGATCCTTGATCACTCTGAATGACCTTAGGGATTCCAAACAATGAGAGAAACTGAGTCAAAGCTTTTAACACCGATTTAGTCGTGATAGATCGGAGAGGATAGGCAGCAGGAAACCTAGTGGTCTGACACATAACAGTGAACAGGTAACTGCTACCCTTTTTAGAACGAGGCAGAGGACCCACACAGTCAATAATCAGATACTCAAAAGGTTGGCTGAGTACAGGAATAGGAAACAATGGTACTGGTTTAATAGCTTGATTAGGCTTACCAGTTAATTGACAGGTGTGACAAGTTTTGATAAAATCAGAAACATCCCTCTTTAATCTAGGCCAAAAGAAATGTCTTAATATGCGATTGTAGGTTTTCCTCACCCCCATATGTCCAGCAACGTCACTGTGAGAAGTTTCCAACACCAACTCACGAAGCTTAACTGGTACAACAACCTGACTAATTGCCTCCCCAGAAAAACACTATCATGAGACACCCACTTTCTCATCAGGACATCCTCTTGGAGAAAATAGCCATGGGCGACATCTCCCAACTGTTCTATAGGCACAATTTGATCACGCAACTCTTCCAACGTGGGGTCATCCCGTTGAGCATTGATTAGATCTGAGCGGGTTACAGATAACGGGATAACAGGGAAAACAGTGACATACTTTGTATTATTATCATTAGTCGGCGCAGTGACTAGTTCGCCACGGCTCATAGAACGTGTCACTGTACACTCTCATCAGGAATCCCAACAAATGACGGCTTAGTGGAAACCACTAGAGATGGAAACACGACTGGCCATACATGCTCACCTGCTAAGTTATTCCCAAGGATAACGTCGATACCCTCAATAGGCAACGAAGGACGCACCCCCACAACAACTTCACCCTTCACCAGCCCACAATCCAACATCAGTTTATGCAATGGAACTGACAGAGTGTTCAAACCTATTCCCCTAATTAGAACACTATTCCCCGAATCAGTCTCAGCAGAAAAGGGTAACACAGACTCCAACACAAATGATTCAGAGGCACCTGTGTCTCTCAGGATCTTCACTGGCACTAGGTCTTTACTTCCTAACATAGACACAAAACCTTCTGTAATGAAAGGTAAATAGTCTGGATCAATATGGACTTTCCCATTCTCTTGGGCCTGAGGAAATGAGTCAAGAATGAACTGATGTGGAACAGGTGCAGCTAACGCAGCAGGCTTAGATTTAGCGTAAGCACCCTTTGACCTGAGAAGTGGACATTCGTTTTTCCAATGACCTGAACCTTGACAGTAGTGACACTCCTGCCCAAAGTCAGCCTTACCATGGGAGTCAGGTTCAACCCTAGTTGAATAGAACTCTGCCCGAGAACCAAAGTATCTCGGTGAGCGAAGCCCAAATCTATCCGAACGCCCCCACTCTTTCCGAATACGGGGTTTTGCAAAGACACTTTTGTGAGTCAACACATACTCGTCCGCCAAAACCGCAGCTTCAGCAACATTCTTTACTTTCTGTTCATTAATATAAGTGGCAATACGATCAGGAATTGTGTCCTTAAATTGCTCTAACATAATCAGATCACACAGCCCTTGGAAAGTCACAACTGCAGAGGCAGAACACCAGCGATTAAACTGTAAAGATAACTGTCGCGCAAACTCAACATGAGTCTGGTTATCGTCCCTTTTTAAAGTTCTAAATCGTTGGCGGTAAGCCTCAGGGACCAATTCATAAATCTGTAACACAGCTGTTTTAACTTTATCATAACTGGCACTGTCGTGTACACTAAGAGCTGAATATGCTTCCTGCGCTTTACCAGTCAGCACACACTGCAACATTAAAGTGCGGTCAGAATCAGGCCAACTTCTAGCGTCAGCAACCCGCTCAAACAATGAAAAGAATGTCTCGGGGTCCCTTTCATTAAACCGAGGCAATAACCGCAAGTTCCCAACAATATCAAATGTCTCTGGGGCACGACCAAAAGCGGAACTACCCCTAGGTAAATCTGGGTCACCTTCCCAAAACAAACTCTCCCCTGAGATCTTTCCTTCCCTAACCAACTCTATACGTTCTTGTTGCAACTTGATTTTAGCACGCTCCATATCTTGTTTAAATGCCAATTCCTTTTCATATTTCACACGATCATGCTCTAGCTTCTCACGATCATGCTGCCGATCATGCTCTAGCTTCTCACGATCATGCTCTAGCTGTAACAAAAGCAGTTCTTTCTGCTGTTCAAAAAGAAGGCTACTAGGACTAACCGATGGAATGGCCATTGTAACGTTATGGGGAGACAACAAATCCTCAGCAGAGGCTGGCCCGGTGGTAACTTCAAGAATACCACTCTCCATCAGATTGGCTTTCAATATCAACCTAATAGAATTCTTTAGACGTTTATCACTAATCTCAACCTTGTAGTGTTCCGCGACCTTCAACAGCTGTTCTTTAGTACCTAAATCTAACAATTCCTCTGATGGAGAGCGAATGAACTTATCTACATAAGACGCCATAATCACACAAAAAAAAATTCTCGCTCTTCCCTTCTGCTGAGCACACCAGAACACAACCCGAGAATTGACAATCACCCTGAGCACCACAGAAGAGAGATGAGATATGGAGCTTCCCCAAAACCTACAATAACTCAACCCTAGTCTTCGTGCAGATTTGCGGTGGGAATTTACGCACTGTAGCCCGCTGGCAAGGAAATAGAACTCCCCAGCATGCTGGCAAATTCCACCAAGCCACGGATGTGCCCCCGAGACAACTGCTCAGTCCACAGACACCACACAAAAATAACAAACATTAACCATGCCCAACATATTCCAAAAAATGAAACACGTCGCTAAACCTATCAGGGGAAAAAGGCTATAGCTCCGGGTAGCAAGTTCCACTACCCTACCCAAATCTCCCACCGAGGTACACAGCAGATTACTCACTTCAGACTGACGTCCCAACAGAAAGTAGAACAAGAGTTCAGGCTAGGCAGGGCCTGGAAACTAACCATTATACTCTCTCCAACGCAGCACACAAACCAAACAACAAAGGCAACCAATACTGGGCCGATCACACTCAAACACCATATTCAAACTAAACACGTACCTCCACGGTCTCCCAAACCAATAGTTCAAAGATCCCGGACGAGCCCCCACTTGTCACGAACCGGCTCAAAGCCCGTAACAAAGGGAGACAACATGGAGATAAGGAGTAGCAAAATATGTATTTATTAACTAAAGCAACTAAGTATAATATACAATGGTGTGTGTAATCAGTAATCAGTAGTGTAAGTGAGTGTTTTGCATGCATGAATGTGATAATGCAGGGTGATGAAAGGTGCCAAAGCAAACAAACAAAAGGCCACCAAGAACCACAACACAATCTACAACGGGTGTCTGCATGGAGAGAGTCTCCTCCATGAATATGGAAGAGGTCTATTTATCCTGGGAGACACCTGGCCCAGGTGTTTCCCATGTAGCTGACGACCCTCTCAACTCCGCCCACTGGCATCCTAATAAGGAAACAAGAACAAAGACAGAATACGGCAGACAGAGTGGGAGGGTCGTCACAGGGATCAGGAGTGTGGGAATGGTCAGATTTCTCAAGCTCAGCATTAAAGCAGACCTCCGGTTTAGTGGGGATCAGGAGTGTGGGAATGGTCAGATTTCTCAAGCTCAACATTAAAGCAGACCTCTGGTTTAGTGGGGATCAGGAGTGTGGGAATGATTTCTCAAGCTCAACATTAAAGCAGACCTCCGGTTTAGTGGGGATCAGGAGTGTGGGAATGATTTCTCAAGCTCAACATTAAAGCAGACCTCCGGTTTAGTGGGGATCAGGAGTGTGGGAATGATTTCTCAAGCTCAACATTAAAGCAGACCTCCGGTTTAGTGGGGATCAGGAGTGTGGGAATGATTTCTCTAGCTCAGCATTAAAGCAGACCTCCGGTTTAGTGGGGATCAGGAGTGTGGGAATGATTTCTCAAACTCAACATTAAAGCAGACCTCTGGTTTAGTTGGGATCAGGAGTGTGGGAATGATTTCTCAAGCTGTGACTTTATACGTGTTTTTGTTTTTTATATCATCCATCTGTATGATTATATTAATCCATTGTGGTATTTTGTTGTTTTTCTTCTCTTTCTGTTCTATCTAGTTCTATCTAGTTCTTTGCTATGAAACTTCTTGGTCCCTGAAGGAAGGAAGGTCAAGAAGGTCTACAACTGAATATGATGATTTAACATGAAAATCAAACAATAAGAAATCTATGGTTTAATAGAAGGAAGTGATGTGTTCTGTAAAGTCTGTCCAGGTAAGTATATTCATGTACCCATATTGTGTAATGTGTATTGCTGATCATACTGTGTTTATCAGTATTTAGAAGTGTAACTTATATGTAGTGGGAAACATCATGTGTATAAGCTTATAAATTTAAAGTACTTTTGAGTGGATACAAGAAAAAATAATTGATTTATGCAGTGTGAGAAGAGGGACTGGACAGCTATGGTAAATTACCAGCTGATACCGTATGTGGGAGTTACAGTATGTGCTGGGTGGGAAAGTATATGTAGAGCTTTCTGTAACATTCAGATTTTAGTCAATTTGCTTATGACACTCCTGGTGAATAAATGTTTGAAATTCACTGAGAGCAGTTTTGTCTCTGGTTCTATTAAGAGGAACATTATTAGAGATAGAGCACAAGATTTATCTGTCTAACAAAGCCTTCCCCTTTTAGTTGTTTCTGTCCTAACCCTGTAACCACACAGAATTAACTCTGTGACAATGTGGAATTAATGCGTCAAAAAAAGATGTCCATCCATAATATGTTGAATTTCTAAGGGAAACTATGAGATCTTGTTGTGATAGAATTGGCTTTGGATGAAAAAAGTGGAACAGTAGAGGAATAACAGTATGTCTAACCCTGTCACGCCCTGGCCATAGAGAGGCTTTTATTCTCTATCTTTGTTAGGCCAGGGTGTGACTAGGGTGGGCATTCTAGTTTCTTTATTTCTATGTTGGTGTGGTTCCCAATCAGAGGCAGCTGTCTATCGTTGTCTCTGATTGGGGATCATATATAAGTTGTCCTTTTTCATTTGGGTTTTGTGGGTAGTTGTTTTCTGGTTGGTGTCTGCACCTGACAGAACTGTTTCGTTTTGTTCAACTTTGTTATTTTGTTGCGTTGTTCAGTTTTTAATAAAAAAATAATGAACGCCTACCACGCTGCGCTTTGGTCCGATCCTCATTCCGATGAGAGACGTTACAAACCCTTTACTGCTCTCTCTATCCTAACTGACTGGGTTGAAATTACAGTGCCTTCAGAAAGTATTCATACTCCTTGACTTATTCCACATTTTGTTGTGTTACAGCCTGAATTAAAAATGGATCAAAGGGCTTTTTTTCTCACCCTACGCACAATAACCCATTTTTACGCCTGAAATTATTTAGGTTTGCCATAACAAAGGGGTTGAATACTTGACTCAAGACAGTTCACCTTTTCATTTTCTAAAAATACAATTCCTCTTATGGGCTATTGTGTGTAGGCCAGTGACACGACCACTCAATTTAATCCATTTAAACCCAGGATGTAACTCAACAAAATGTGGGACCTTATATTTATATATGGCAATTTAATTTACCACAGGTGGACTCCAATCAAGTTGTAGAAACATCTCAAGGATGATCAATGGAAACATGATGCACCTGAGCTAAATTTCGAGTCTCAAACCAAAGGGTCTGCATACTTATGTAAATAAGGTATCTGTTTATTATTTGTAATACATTTGCCAACATTTCTAAAAACCTGTTTTCCCCCATTATGGGGTAATGCGTGTAGATTGATGAGGAAAAAAAATGTATTTAATACATTTCAGAATAAGGCTGTAACATAACAAAATGTGGAAAAAGTCAAGGGGTCTGAATACTTTCCAAATGCACTGTATACAGTGAGTTTCCCTTGCGGGTCATTACCAGTTAAAGATGTACGCTCCAGGATACATTCCCCTAGTTACAGATCTAGGATCAGTTTCCCTTCCTCCAATCCTAACCTTAACTATAAATTAGGAAAATATAAAACTGAACCAAGATCAGCATCTGAAGACAACTTTACCAAACACACCCTCATGAAAAACATCTACATTTAAATGGTATTAATATTAATTTGCATATGTTTCTGTAAATTCCCATGGAAAGTTGTGGTAACAGAATCAGAATTAGTTAGGTAACATTAATAAATAAGATGTTGTATTTACATAATAATGCTTATGTGAGATATTTGTCATTAGGGTGTTTTCTTTTTGGATAATACTGTTGGCAGTTTGCAGTCATCCCTTCTCTGCTAGGGCTTAGTCACTAGGGGCCCAGAGAGGGGAGAGGTCAGGCTTGTCTTCATATGTCAATGTATCTGTTAAACCATGTGATGCTATGAAGAATATCAGAAGGGGAGGAGGACAGAATGGAGGCTTGTCTTCTTATGGGAATGTGTCTGTAAATATTGTATGTCCCCTCTGACGTTGCCCTTATCTTGATTTAGTATATGACCTAAGAGGCTCACTGTCTTTTCTGATCTTGTCCAGGAGGAGGTGTATTTGAGATGGGAGTATCTAGAATTGACAATTGATATATGCCATTGGATGAGGTAATGGTTTGGTACTATGTTGTACCAAGAACGAGATAAGAACTTTGTTTAGGAGACCAAACTGAATGATAATTTATAGCTAATGCTATCTAGCTATGGGATACTCCTCTTTCAAGTAAAAGGTTATTTGTGTAATGTTCCTAAGATCTGTTATTTGTCATGTGAGTTGAGAGGGGTGTGTCTTGGCTATAAATGCTACTAAGAATTGTTTTGTAAGCACTCTCAGAGAATTCATTTATAGACACTGAATTGATCAGAGAGTCACAGGGTTATGATGAAGCTCATATATAATTAAATATGGACTTTATAAAATAACTCTGACTTGTGTGTGGTTTGCTCTCTCAATGTTTAGTAATACAGGAAATTACCACGACAAAGTTACCACCTCTGAATATTCCCCAAAATGTGCAACCCTACCTATACTCCTGGATTTAAAAAAAATATCTCCAATGAAATTATGTTTTATTCCAGGGCTAGGCTTAATCTAGTTCAGAGAAACTGGCCATAGATGTTTAACCCAAATATGTGTCCGGTCAACCAGCCTGTGGAGGTATGGAAGCATTGCCTGATGTGAGCCATGCCTCGAACAAAAGGGATCTCAGAAGACCTAAGATTAATATTTGTTGACTTGAATAAAGCTGGAAAGGGTTTCAAAAGTATCTCTAAAGGCCTCGATGTTCATCAGTCGACAGTAAGACAAATTGTCTATAAATGGAGAAAGTTCAGCACTGTTGCTACTCTCCCTAGGAGTGGCCGTCCGGCAAAGATGACTGCAAGAGCACAGCGCAGAATGCTCACTGAGGTTAAGAAGAATCTTAGAGTGTCAGCTAAAGACTTACAGAAATCCCTGAAAGATGCTAACATCTCTGTTGACGAGTCTACAATACGTGGTGGACATTGAGGAGTTCCAGGGAGAAGACAGCCTGAGAGGAAGACAACCAAAGCTTTCAAAGCATCATTTTACAGATGTATGTTGAAAAAGTTTTTGGGAGATGCGATGGATCATTGGGGACCATTCAATATTCCCTTTTTTTGTTGTTCAGTGAAATCATCCCATGTGAAGAGTCAACTCATTTAATTAAAGTTCAATTCGTAACTAAATAGTTTTTTATTTATATTGGAAGGATTTAATCATTTGCAATTATGTCTACTTATGTCTACTTATAAGGTAAAAGGTTTCTGTTTCTGTTTCCATATGATATGGTAAATATATCCAATGCAAAAAACATCTACATGGTATTATTTTATTAATTTGCATATATCTCCGTTAATTCCCATATATTCCTGTTAATTCCCACGGAAAGTTTCCACCTCTGAATATTCCCCAAAATGTGCAACCCTAGTAAAGACCATAGGCAACTCATGAGTTTCAAGTTTGGGGAAGCTTACAATTTATTCTACCATTTCTACCGATCTGCATGAAAAGTTCTTATTTTTACATGCACATTTTCGCACAATAGTTTAATTTCAATAATAATGTTTTTGTTTCTCAAAATCATTGTCACGTGGTTCATCATAACTTTTTGAAGTAAAATTTCAAGTAAGGCCAGAGCACCACCCTCTGCCATATGGACACCAATGGACACTGTGGTCCCCATTGGTGGCTAAAGAAATTAGCGCACAGAACTCAGAGATAGCCTATAGGCCAATGCAGCAGTAGTTCCATCGTCAACTAAGTAAAATACGTAGGCCTAATGCCGACAAATAAAAACAGTAGAAAATATCATGATGAAAATGCAGGTTCTTTCAATCACATTCATCTCTCTACTGCACCTGTCTACATCCCTTTCTATCTGTCTAGAATTTACCTATTGCTGGTGAAGTGCAATATTGTATCAAATAATCGACTGGATCCAGCCAGAAGCTGTCTCTAGCGAACTTGCAACATTGTATCAACTAGCTTATTCTGGGTCCTCAGAGTTTCCCCGCACCAGTGAGTTCGGAACAGATAGCTGTTTTTATGATGTTTCCACTGGATATACGGGATCATCAGATCATGATATTTTGCACTTTCACACTGAGGCTTGGTGATTATCGAGGCCGGGAGTGTTGGAAAGATCTTTCAAATACTGAGGAACTATAATTTGCAATGGATGTAAAAAAATATATATATATTGAAACTGACTTTGTTTACAATGTGTGAGGTGAATTTAAAATGTCTGAGAAGCTCAGCTTATTAATGCTGGACATGATAAGTTAAGACTAGAGGTCAACTGATTAATCGGAATGGCCGATTAATTTGGGCCGATTTCAAGTTTTCATAACAATCTGTAATCTGTATTTTTGGACAACGATTTGTCCATTTTTTTTACACCTTTATTTAACTAGGTAAGTCAGTTAAGAACACATTCTTATTTTCAATGACGGCCTAGGAATGGTGGGTTAACTGCCTTGTTCAGGGGCAGAACGACAGATTTTTACCTTGTCAGCTCGGGGATTCATTATTGCAAACTTCCGGTTACTAGTCCAACGCTCTAACCACCTGACTACCTGTTATGCGAGGGCAGCAAGAAGCCAAAGTAAGTTGATAGCTAACATTAAACTTATCTCATAAAAAACAATCAACCTTAACATAATCACAAGTTAACTACACATGGTTGATGATATTACTAGTTTATCTAGCGTGTCCTGTGTTGCATATAATCGATGCAGTGCCTGTTAATTTCTCATTGAATCACAGCCTACTTCGATAAACAGGTGATGATTTAACAAGCGCATTTGCAAAAAAAAGCACTGTCATTGCACCAATGTACCTAACCATAAACATCAATGCCTTTCTTTAAAATCAATACAGAAGTATATATTTTTAAACCTGCATATTTAGTTAATATTGCCTGCTAACATGAACTTCTTATAACTAGGGCAATTGTGTCACTTCTCTTGTATTCCGTGCAAGCAGTCAGGGTATATGCAGCAGTTTGGGCCGCCTGGCTCGTTGCGAACTGTGTGAAGTCCATTTATTCGTAACAAAGGCCGTAATTAATTTGCCAGAATTGTACATAATTATGACATAACATTGAAGGTTGTACAATGTAACAGCAATATTTAGACTTAGGGATGCCATCCGTTAGATAAAATACGTAACGGTTACGTATTTCACTGAAAGAAACAATGTTTTGTTTTCAAAATAATAATTTCCAGATTCGACCATTTTAATGACCAAAGGTTATTATGTTATACTTAAGTCTATGATTTGATAGAGCAGTCTGAGTGAGCGATGGTAGGCGCCAGCAGGCTCGTAAGCATTAATTCAAACAGCACTTTCGTGTGTTTGCCAGCAGCTCTTCTCAATGCTTCAAGCATTGCGCTGTTTATGACTTCAAGCCTATCAACTACCGATATTAGGCTGGTGTAACCAATGTGAAATGGCTTGCTAGTTAGCGGGGTGCGCACTAATAGCGTTTCAATCGGTGACGTCACTCGCTCTGAGACTTGGAGTAGTTGTTCCCCTTTCTTTGAATGGGTAACGCTGCTTCGAGGGTGGCTGTTGTCGATATGTTCCTGGTTCGAGCCCAGGAAGGAGCGAGGAGAGGGACGGAAGCTATACTGTTACACTGGCAATACTAAAGTGCCTATAAGAACATTCAATAGTCAAAGGTATAGGAAATACAAATGGTATAGAGAGAAATAGTCCTATAATTCCTATAATAACTAAAACCTAAAACTTCTTACCTGGGAATATTAAAGATTCATGTTAAAAGGAACCACCAGCTTTCATATGTTCTCATGTTCTGAGCAAGGAACTTAAACGTTAGTTTTTTTACATGGCACATATTGCACTTTTACTTTCTTCTCCAATACTTTATTTTTGCATTATTTAAACCAAATTGAACATGTTTCATTATTTATTTGAGGCTAAATTGATTTTATTGGTGTATTATATTCAGTTAAAATAAGTGTTCATTCAGTATTGTTGCAATTGTCATTATTACAAATAAAGTTTAAAAATCGGCCGATTAATCGGTACCGGCTTTTTTGGGGGGGATCCTCCAATATTCGGTATCGGCGTTGAAAAATCATAATCGGTCGACCTCTAGTTAAGACAATCAGAAATCAGGAATGCGCCAACACACGCAACCAGAGATCTGTATATAATAACGAGATGTTCATTTCTCCACCCTAACAATGCGAGTCATTGTCCCAAAAGAAGAAAGGCAGGCGACAAGCTTAGGTCTGCATATT
Source organism: Oncorhynchus gorbuscha (assembly GCF_021184085.1). Classification (NCBI taxonomy): domain Eukaryota; kingdom Metazoa; phylum Chordata; class Actinopteri; order Salmoniformes; family Salmonidae; genus Oncorhynchus; species Oncorhynchus gorbuscha. The sequence continues at coordinate 79,660,410 of NC_060178.1, read as the reverse complement.
ATGCCCATAGAAACACATTGGGCTTATACTGGACAGATTTTGGCGAGAGTGAGCCCTTTCGCTTCGCCTCTTTTTCTCTGCATCAGAGTGTGCGAAACAGCACCCCTCTGTCTTAATATATGTATCTGATATGCCATACTCTTTTTGACCAAACAGCATCAGATACATGGTCTACTGGTTAATTTAGCTTGTTCTGACAATCGGTTTGTATCGCTAGTATAGTTTCTCTATGGATTGGGATTATAGTTCATTTTGTAGCTAGCTAACATTAACGTGACCTGTCTAAACAAAAGATCCCAAGCTAAAGCTTTCTGTTAGCTAACATAAACTCACGTAAACTCGTACATCGCCTTGTTCCGTACAATTTCCCTTATTTTAGCGCCCCAAAAACGTGAACAGATCAACTGTAATGTCAATACCATTGTAAAGCACAAGTTCTCCATTTTCCAACTAAATCAATTACATGACCTTAACACTGCCCGTTTCTGCATAATTCAAGCAGGCAATGAGCCCCATCGGGTCTTTTTAAAAATGGCGGGTGGGGAAGCGAAACTAATGCGTGATAGTGAGAAGGAGAGATGTCATGTGGGAAAATTTCTTTTTTTCACTTGATCTGTCAAACTTATCACCTTATCGCCTCTAAAATGTAAATAAAACACTATAAAGAGTTTATATAATGTGTCATTACATACCCATTTGAAGGTTTGTGTCGAATTTGAATCGGGTTTTTAGGGCGGTGCTAAAGTGATCTTCAGAAGTAAACAGCGGCTTTGAGAATGATGATCGCATGCAATGATGACACAAAAAAATTACTAGGTATCCCCCCAATACCCCTGTCACTGTCCATTTCTTGTTTTTAAAGGATGAGACAAGTGCAACACCTGGTGGAGAGAGATTGTAAGACAGAAAGTTGCTTTATGCGTGCTGTGTGTTACGACATGACATGTCCCGATGTAATGGAGGGTCTGTTTTTTTTACTTTTCTCCAATACTATAGAGCCATTACCATGTCGATCAACACTTGAATAGAAACCTAGTTCACACCCCCGATTTTGAAGTCAACACAGTCTCTACAGTCCCATTAGTTTTCTTTGTAGCCTCGTTTGAATGTTGCAGTTACGCACATTTGCACGGAATGGGGTGAGTTTACGTTACTGTAGTTAAAGTTACGTAGCTGAGGTTAGGTGGCTGGCTTGCTAGCTAACATTAACTTATGTGTATGACGTGTGTGTAACGTTAGTGATGTTTTCTCAGAACGCCATTTCGCATGGATACTTATAGCCTAATCTTAGCTAGCTAACATTGAACCAATTGGTTAACTTTAGCTAGCTATGACAATCGGTTTGTGTTGCTAGTTAAAGCTTGCTGTTTGCTAGCCAGCTGACGTTAGATGGTTGGCTAGCTACAGTACCTAACATTACCTGTATGAACTGTGTGTAGTGATGTTCTCAGAATGGCATTTCGCATCAATTGTATAATAATGCTAAAATATTTGTATCTGGAATTTGTCTTTCAGCATTAATCAGTAGAACACGCCTGACTCTAAACCACCAGTCATACAGTCATCAAAAAGAGAGATAGCAAGCAAAGGCAGCAGCGCAGTCATCAACTGCGCTATACAATCCAAGATGGCGTAGCAGTAACTCGTCCTGTCGTATCGTCTCTCTGTAAATATTGTCTCTTTTTCGTTTTAGATATTTTAGATATTTTTTCTTCGCATATCTTTAAAAACATTTTGCTAAACCTAAGCTTCCAAATACTCTTCTGCAACCCGCCAATGTAGCTAATTCTCCTAAAGTAGTTATATTTACTTCGAAACCGAAACCGGAACCCTTCAACTGAAGCTAGCCAGCTATGCTAGCGGTCTTCAGCTAACCTTTAGCTCAGAAAGCTCTCGTCAGTTCGTACAACGCGACGCTAACCAGAGTATAACGGACCTATTTTTTTTTATATATTTTTTTTTACCCCCGGATTCTCACCACAAACGGAACATTCTTCAGCTGGATCTTCACAACTAGCTATCGAGCTAAACAGCAACCCTGGTTGATTACTCCTGGCTAGCGTTTCCACCCACGTAGCTTGAAGCTAGCCCAGGCCAGAGCTCCTGTGCCCCTAGCATACTCCTGGGCTACAATACCCGGACCTACGACCGGTCTATCGATATCACTGCATGAAGAGGAATAAACAGACTCACCCCATCGCAACGTCCTCCAAAGGCTAACTCTCTAGCCCTCGCTATCTCCTTGCTTGCTAACTCGGCATGCTAACTGCTAGCTTGTATAGCTTGTTTAGCCCAGGTCCGCTAACTACTACCTTGTTTACCCCGGCCTGCTAATTCTGTTAGCTTGTTAGCACAGGCCTGCTAACCGTCTGCATCGCCGCGTCCCAAAAACGCAGTGGCCCATATGTACTTTCTATCTCTTCCCGATTTTTAAAAATGTGTTTATACCTTCCGGAAACCTGCCTCACCCAATGTGATACGGAATCGCTATTATCTTTATTTTTAGAACTCAAGAACCTCCAGAAGCTAACCAGCTAGCTACAAGCTATTTAGCTACAAGCTAGCTAGCTACAAGCTATTTAGTCATTGTTAGTTTTCTTAACCTGGATAACACTCGCCAGCCCAGCCCCCCTGCCCCATCCACCGCTGCCCCTGGACTCTGATCTCTTGGCTACATAGCTGATGCACGCTGGACTGTCCATTAATCACGGTACTCCATTCTTCTTGTTTGTTTTATCTGTCGGCCCCGTTGCCTAGTCAATGCCATTTTACCTGCTGTTGTTATGCTAGCTGATTAGCTGTTGTCTCACCCACTGTTTTAGCTAGCTTTCCCAATTCTACACCTGTGATTACTGTATGCCTCGCTGTATCTCTCTCTCAAATGTCATTATGCCTTGTATACTGTTGCTCAGGTTAGTTGTCATTGTTTTAGTTCACTATGGAGCCCCTAGTCCCACACCTCATACCCCTGATACCTCCTTTGTCCCACCTCCAACATATGCGGTGACCTCACCCATTACAACCAGCATGTCCAGAGATAAAACCGCTCTCATCATCACCCAGTGCCTGGGCTTACCTCCGCCATATCCGCACCCCACCATACCCCTGTCTGAGCATTATGCCCTGAATATATTCTACCATGCCCAGAAACCTGCTCCTCTAATTCTCTGTCCCCAACGCTCTAGGCGACCAGTTTTGATAGCCCTTAGCCGCACCCTCATACTACTCCTTCTCTGTTCCGCGGGTGATGTGGAGGTAAACCCAGGCCCTGCATGTCCCCAGGCACCCTCATTTGTTGACTTCTGTGATCGAAAAAGCCTTGGTTTCATGCATGTCAACATCAGAAGCCTCCTCCCTAAGTTTGTTTTACTCACTGCTTTAGCACACACTGCTAACCCTGATGTCCTTGCCGTGTCTGAATCCTGGCTCAGGAAGGCCACCAAAAATTCAGAGATTTCCATACCCAACTATAACATCTTCCGTCAAGACAGAACTGCTAAAGGGGGAGGAGTTGCAGTCTACTGCAGAGATAGCCTGCAAAGTAATGTCATACTTTCCAGGTCCATACCCAAACAGTTCGAACTACTAATTCTGAAAATTACTCTCTCCAGAAATAAGTCCCTCACTGTTGCCGCCTGCTACCGACCCCCCTCAGCTCCCAGCTGTGCCCTGGACACCATTTGTGAATTGATTGCCCTCCATCTAGCTTCAGAGTTTGTTCTGCTAGGTGACCTAAACTGGGATATGCTTAACACACCGGCAGTCCTACAATCTAAGCTAGATGCCCTCAATCTCACACAAATCATCAAAGAACCCACCAGGTACAACCCTAACTCTGTAAGCAAGGGCACCCTCATAGACGTCATCCTGACTAACTGGCCCTCCAAATACACATCCGCTGTCTTCAACCAGGATCTCAGCGACCACTGCCTCATTGCCTGTATCCGCTACGGTGCCGCAGTCAAACGACCACCCCTCATCACCGTCAAACGCTCCCTAAAACACTTCTGTGAGCAGGCCTTTCTAATCGACCTGGCCCGAGTATCCTGGAAGGACATTGACCTCATCCCGTCAGTTGAGGATGCCTGGTCATTCTTTAAGAGTAACTTCCTCACCATTTTAGATAAGCATGCTCCGTTCAAAAAATGCAGAACTAAGAACAGATACAGCCCTTGGTTCACTCATTTAACATTTACATTTAAGTAATTTAGCAGACGCTCTTATCCAGAGCAACTTACAAATTGGTGCATTCACCTTATGACATCCAGTGGAACAGCCACTTTACAATAGTGCATCTAAATATTTTAAGGGGGGGGGGGGTGATAAGGATTACTTTATCCTATCCTAAGTATTCCTTAAAGAGGTGGGGTTTCAGGTGTCTCCGGAAGGTGGTGATTGACTCCGCTGTCCTGGCGTCGTGAGGGAGTTTGTTCCACCATTGGGGAGCCAGAGCAGCGAACAGTTTTGACTGGGCTGAGCGGGAACTGTACTTCCTCAGTGGTAGGGAGGCGAGCAGGCCAGAGGTGGATGAACGCAGTGCCCTTATTTGGGTGTAGGGCCTGATCAGAGCCTGGAGGTACTGAGGTGCCGTTCCCCTCACAGCTCCGTAGGCAAGCACCATGGTTCATTCCAGACCTGACTGCCCTAGACCAGCACAAAAACATCCTGTGGCGGACTGCAATAGCATCAAACAGTCCCCGCGATATGCAGCTGTTCAGGGAAGTCAGGAACCAATACACACAGTCAGTCAGGAAAGCTAAGGCCAGCTTCTTCAGGCAGAAGTTTGCATCCTGTAGCTCCAACTCCAAAACGTTCTGGGACACTGTGAAGTCCATGGAGAACAAGAGCACCTCCTCCCAGCTGCCCACTGCACTGAGGCTAGGGAACACGGTCACCACCGACAAATCCATGATTATCGAAAACTTCAACAAGCATTTCTCAACGGCTGGCCATGCTTTCCGCCTGGCTACTCCTACCTCGGCCAACAGCTCCGGCCCCCCCGCAGCTCCTCGCCCAAGCCTCTCCAGGTTCTCCTTTACCCAAATCCAGATAGCAGATGTTCTGAAAGAGCTGCCAAACCTGGACCCGTATAAATCAGCTGGGCTTGACAATCTGGACCCTCGATTTCTGAAACTATCCGCCGCCATTGTCGCAACCCCTATTACCAGCCTGTTCAACCTCTCTTTCATATCATCTAAGATCCCCAAGGACTGGAAAGCTGCCGCAGTCATCCCCCTCTTCAAAGGGGGTGACACCCTGGACCCAAACTGTTACAGACCTATATCCATTCTGCCCTGCCTATCTAAGGTCTTCGAAAGCCAAGTCAACAAACAGGTCACTGACCATCTCGAATCCCACCGTACCTTCTCCGCTATGCAATCTGGTTTCCGAGCCGGTCACGGGTGCACCTCAGCCACACTCAAGGTACTAAACGACATCATAACCGCCATCGATAAAAGACAGTACTGTGCAGCCGTCTTCATCGACCTTGCCAAGGCTTTCGACTCTGTCAATCACCATATTCTTATCGGCAGACTCAGTAGCCTCGGTTTTTCGGATGACTGCCTTGCCTGGTTCACCAATTACTTTGCAGACAGAGTTCAGTGTGTCAAATCGGAGGGCATGTTGTCCGGTCCTCTGGCAGTCTCTATGGGGGTGCCACAGGGTTCAATTCTCGGGCCGACTCTTTTCTCTGTATATATCAATGATGTTGCTCTTGCCGCGGGCGATTCCCTGATCCACCTCTACGCAGACGACACCATTGTATACACTTTCAGCCCGTCATTGGACACTGTGCTATCTAACCTCCACTCGAGCTTCAATGCCATACAACACTCCTTCCGTGGCCTCCAACTGCTCTTAAACGCTAGTAAAACCAAATGCATGCTTTTCAACCGATCGCTGCCTGCACCCGCATGCCCGACTAGCATCATCACACTGGATGGTTCCGACCTTGAATATGTGGACACCTATAAGTACCTAGGTGTCTGGCTAGACTGCAAACTCTCCTTCCAGACCCATATCAAACATCTCCAATCGAAAATCAAATCAAGAATCGGCTTTCTATTCCACAACAAAGCCTCCTTCACTCACGCTGCCAAGCTTACCCTAGTAAAACTGACTATCCTACCGATCCTCGACTTCGGCGACGTCATCTACAAAATTGCTTCCAACACTCTATTCAGCAAACTGGATGCAGTTTATCACAGTGCCATCCGTTTTGTCACTAAAGCACCTTATACTACCCACCACTGCGACTTGTATGCTCTAGTCGGCTGGCCCTCGCTACATATTCGTCGCCAGACCCACTGGCTTCAGGTCATCTACAAGGCCATGCTAGGCAAAGCTCCGCCTTATCTCAGCTCACTGGTCACGATGGCAACACCCATCCGTAGCACGCGCTCCAGCAGGTGTATCTCATTGATCATCCCTAAAGCCAACACCTCATTCGGCCGCCTTTCGTTCCAGTACTCTGCTGCCTGTGACTGGAAGTCTGCCACTAGCACAGTAAGTGTAGTCAGCTCAGCTATCCCCATTGAGACCGTGTCTGTGCCCCGACCTAGGTTGGGCAAAACTAAACATGGCGGTGTTCGCCTTAGCAATCTCACTGGAATAAAGACCTCCTCCATTCCTGCCATTATTGAAAGAGATAGGGATACATAATGTTAGATCCCTCACTTCCAAGGCAGTTATAGTCAATGAACTAATCACTGATCATAATCTTGATGTGATTGGCCTGACTGAAACATGGCTTAAGCCTGATGAATTTACTGTGTTAAATGAGGCCTCACCTCCTGGTTACACTAGTGACCATATGCCCCACTCATCCCGCAAAGGCGGAGGTGTTACTAACATTTATGATAGCAAATTTCAATTTACAAAAATAACTACGTTTTTGTGTTTTGAGCTTCTAGTCGTGAAATCTATGCAGCCTACTCAATCACTTTTTATAACTACCGTTTACAGGCCTCCTGGGCCATATACAGCGTTCCTCACTGAGTTCCCTGAATTCCTATCGGACCTTGTAGTCATGGCAGATAATATTCTAATTTTTGGTGACTTTAATATTCACATGGAAAAGTCTACAGACCCACTCCAAAAGGCTTTCGGAGCCATCATCGACTCTGGGTTGTGTCCAACATGTCTCTGGATCTACTCACTGCCACAGTCATACTCTGGACCTAGTTTTGTCCCGTGGAATAAATGTTGTGGATCTTAATGCTTTTCCTCATAATCCTGGACTACGGACCACCATTTTATTACGTTTGCAATCACAAATAATCTGCTCACACCCAAACCATGGATCATCAAAAGTCGAGCTATAAATTCTCAGACAACCCAAAGATTCCTAGATTCCCTTCCAGACTCCCTCCGCCTACCCAAGGATGTCAGAGAACAAAAATCAGTTAACCACCAAAATGAGGAACTCAATTTAACCTTGCGCAATACCCTAGATGCAGTCGAACCCCTAAAAACTAAAAATATTTGTCATAAGAAACTAGCTCCCTGGTACACAGAAAATACCCGAGCTCTGAAGCAAGCTTCCAGAAAATTGGAACGGAAATGGCGCCACACCAAACTGGAAGTCTTCCGACTAGCTTGGAAAGAGAGTACCGTGCAGTATCGAAGAGCCCTCACTGCTGCTCGATCATCCTATTTTTCCAACTTAATTGAGGAAAATAAGAACAATCCAAAATGTATTTTTGATACTGTCGCAAAGCTAACTAAAAAGCAGTGATAAATTCATGAACTTCTTTGAGGAAAAGATCATGATCATTAGAAAACAAATTACGGACTTCTCTTTAAATCTGCGTTTTACTCCAAAGCTCAGCTGTCCCGAGTCTGCACAACTCTGCCAGGACCTAGGATCAAGAGAGACACTCAAGTGCATTCTGTGCTTGGCCCTCCTATGTTGAATATAATAAACGGCTCTCTATCTAGTAATAATAAAGTGGCAGTAATAAAGCCTCTCTTGAAAAAGCCAAACCTTGACACAGAAAATATAAAAAACTATCGGCCTATATCGAATCTTCCATTCCTCTCAAAAGTTTTGAAAAAGCTGTTGCGTAGCAACTCACTGCTTTCCTGAAGACAAACAATGCATAGGAAACGCTTCAGTCTGGTTTTAGACCCCATCATAGCACTGAGACTGCACTTGTGAAGGTGGTAAATGATGGATGACACACAGCATGTATTCAATGAAATATGGTGAAGCCCCAAAATTGCCCTCGCTGGAAGCATGTGTTTCAGACATAAAGAAGTGGATGGCTGCAAATGTTCTACTTTTAAACTTGGACAAAACAGAGATGCTTGTTCTAGGTCCCGAGAAACAAAGAGATCTTCTGCTGAATCTGACAATTAATCTTGATGGTTGTACAGTCGTCTCAAATGAAACTGTGAAGGACCTCAGCGTTATTCTGGACCCTGATCTCTCTTTTGACAAACATATCAAGGCTGTTTCAAGGAATAGCTTTTTTCCATCTAAGTAACATTGCAAAAATCAGAAACTTTCTGTCCAAAAATGACGCAGAAAAATTTATCAATGCTTTTGTCACTTCTAAGTTAGACTACTTCAATTCTCTACTTTCCGGCTACCCAGATAAAGCACTAAATAAACTTCAGTTAGTGATAAACATGGCTGCTAGAATCCTGACTAGAACCAAAAAATGTGATCATATTACTCCAGTGCTAGCCTCTCTAAACTGGCTTCCTGTTAAGGCAAGGGCTGATTTCAAGGTTTTTCTGCTAACCTACAAAGCATTACATGGGCTTGCTCCTACCTATCTTTCGATTTGGTCCTGCCGTACAAACCTACACATACGCTGCGGTCACAAGACGCAGGCCTCCTAACTGTCCCTAGAATTTCTAAGCAAACAGCTGGAGGCTTTGCTTTCTCTTATAGAGCTCCATTTTTATGGAATGGTCTGCTACCCATGTGAGAGACGCAGACTCGGTCTCAACCTTTAAGTCTTTTTTGAAGACTCATCTCTTCAGTAGGTCCTATGATTGAGGGTAGTCTGGCCCAGGAGTGTGAAGGTGAAACGGAAAGGCAATGGAGCAACGAACCACCCTTGCTGTCTCTGCCTGGCCGGTTCCCCTCTCTCCACTGGGATTCTCTGCCCTCTAACCCTATTACAGGGGCTGAGTCATTGGCTTACTGGTGCTCTTCCATGCCGTCCCTAGGAAGGGTTTGTCACTTGAGTGGGCTGAGTCACTGACGTGATCTTCCTGTCTGGGTTGGTGCACCCCCTTGGGTTGTGCCATGGCGGAGATCTTTGTGGGCTATACTCGGCCTTGTCTCAGGATGGTAAGTTGGTGGGTGAATATATCGCTATAGTGGTGTGGGGACTGTGCTTTGGCAAAGTGGGTGGGGTTATGTCCTGCCTGTTTGGCCCTGTCTGGGGGTATCGTCGGATGGGGTCACAGTGTCTCCCGACCCCTCCTGTCTCAGCCTCAAATATTTATGCTGCAGTAGTTCATGTGTCGGGGGCTAGGGCCAGTCTGTTATATCTGGAGTATTTCTCCTGTCTTATCCGGTGTCCTGTGAGAATTTCAGAATGCTCTCTCTAATTCTCTATTTCTCTCTCTCTCTATGAACATTTGAACATCTTGGCCATGTTCTGTTATAATCTCCACCCGGCACAGCCAGAAGAGGACTGTACACCCCTCATAGCCTGGTTCCTCTCTAGGTTTCTTACTGTTTCTTGCCTTTCTTGGTTTTCCTAGTTTTTCCTAGTTTTTCCTAGCCATCGTGCTTCTACACCTGCATTGCTTGCTGTTTCGAGTTTTAGGCTGGGTTTCTGTACAGCACTTTGAGATATCAGCTGATGTAAGAATGTCTTTATAAATACATTTGATTTGATGTGTTTATATTTTTGTTCATTATACTATTACCTAAGACCTTCATGAACACAATCAAATTATTTATGATTTATCATATATGAAATGTATGAATTACACTGTTAGAATGTTGCAGTTTAGTCCCAGTGGTTCTAGTGTGCACACATAGTAGGTCCAGTGAAAAACATATGACCCCTATGGATGACCCCTATGGATCTATCAAATGCCTGTCCAACTGATTCGTTCTGGCGACCGCCCCTGGCGCTGTTGAAACTAAGACAACTCAAAAACCTCATGGAAACTGGAAATGTGTATCACATTACCAGTTAGAGTAGTGGTTTTCAACCGGTGTGCCGTGAGAAACTGAAACGGTGGACCGTGAAACTTTTACTAATCGTGATCCTTTTTTTGAACATTCATATAAACTCAGCAAAAAATGAAACACTAAAGAGGCCTTTCTACTGACTCTGAAAAACACCAAAAGAAAGATGCCCAGGGTCCCTGCTCATCTGTGTGAACGTGCCTTAGGCATGCTGCAAGGAGGCATGAGGACTGCAGATGTGGCCAGGGCAATAAATTGCAATGCCCGTACTGTGAGAAGTCTAAGACAGCACTACAGGGCGACAGGACGGACAGCTGAACGTCCTCCCAGTGGCAGACCACATGTAACAACACCTGCACAGGATCGGTACATCCGAACATCACACCTGCGGGACAGGTACAGGATGGCAACAACAACTGCCCAAATTACACCAGGATAGCACAATTCCTTCATCAGTGCTCAGACTGTCCAGAATAGGCTGAGAGAGGCTGGACTGAGGGCTTGTAGGCCTGTTGTAAGGCAGGTCCTCACAAGTCATTACTGGCAACAACGTCGCCTGTGGGCACAAACCCACCGTCACTGGACCAGACAGAACTGGCAAAAAGTGCTCTTCACTGACGAGTCGCGGTTTTGTCTCATCAGGGGTGATGGTCGGATTCGTGTTTATCGTCGAAGGAATGAGCGTTACACCGAGGCCTGTACTCTGGAGCGGGATCGATTTGGAGGTGGAGGGGCCATCATGGTCTGGGGCGGTGTGTCACAGCATCATCGGACTGAGCTTGTTGTCATTGCAGGCAATCTCAACGCTGTGCGTAACAGGGAAGACATCCTCCTCCCTCATGTGGTACCCTTCCTGTAGGCTCATCCAGACATCACCCGCCAGCATGACAATGCCACCAGCCATACTGCTCGATCTGTGCGTGATTTCCTGCAAGTCAGGAATGTCAGTGTTCTGCCATGGCCAGCGAAGAGCCCGGATCTGAATCCCATTGAGCACATCTGGGACCTGTTGGATCGGAGGGTGAGGGCCAGGGCCATTCCCCTCAGAAATGTCCGGGAACTTGCAGGTGCCTTGGGGGAAGAGTGGGGTAACATCCCACAGCAAGAACAGGCAAATCTGGTACAGTCCACGAGGAGATGCACTGCAGTACTTAATGCAGCTGGTGGCCACACCAGACACAGACTGTTACTTTTGATTTCAGTTTATGTCTCAGTTGTTGAATCTTGTTATGTTCATACAAATATTTACACATGTTAAGTATGCTGAAAATAAACTCAGTTGACAGTGAGAGGACACTTCTTTTTTTGCTGTGTTTATAAGCATGACCTGTGGAATGCAGATGGAATTTTGATTGAGGGCACCAGTGTTGCTCAGATAGTACATTGAATGGCAGGCACATGGATACATATGTGTCGTTGTTTCAAATCCAGTGTGCTCAGGCTGTATGATTTAAGGGGCGTGCATCACCAACCAAGTCATTTTTATAATTTTACTTCGCCTGTGAGAATCATTAGCACAGGCAAGTCTGATTAGGCTTAGCTGTACCCCAGCATATGCCATAGAAACCCATAGAAACAAACGGAGCGTGGCTTTTACAATGCAGAAAACCGCTAGTCTCTATCTCAAACCTTTCAAAACTAAGACCTATTTTACCAGACTCTGCGGGACTCTCTTAAAGGGGTACACACAAATCAATAATCATGAGTAAGGAACTATGAAACTTAGATAATAGTTCAAATGAACCCTATTTAATCTATTTTAAAAAGCATGGATCAGATTAGGTAAATGTCATTATCACTAAATAAAATAATAGTGACATTTTACGTCTGCAGCAAGAACTGTTATCTCAGGTGTACCACAGTTCAAAAAAGGTTGGACACCGCTGGATTAGAGGACAACCTGAATGCAGACCACAGCCAGCAACCGCTGGATTAGAGGACAACCTGAATGCAGACCACAGCCAGCAACCGCTGGATTAGAGGACAACCTGAATGCAGACCACAGCCAGCAACCGCTGGATTAGAGGACAACCTGAATGCAGACCACAGCCAGTAACCGCTGGATTAGAGGACAACCTGAATGCAGACCACAGCCAGCAACCGCTGGATTAGAGGACAACCTGAATGCAGACCACAGCCAGCAACCGCTGGATTAGAGGACAACCTGAATGCAGACCACAGCCAGCAACCGCTGGATTAGAGGACAACCTGAATGCAGACCACAGCCAGCAACCGCTGGATTAGAGGACAACCTGAATGCAGACCACAGCCAGCAACCGCTGGATTAGATGACAACCTGAATGCAGACCACAGCCAGCAACCGCTGGATTAGAGGACAACCTGAATGCAGACCACAGCCAGCAACCGCTGGATTAGAGGACAACCTGAATGCAGACCACAGCCAGCAACCGCTGGATTAGAGGACAACCTGAATGCAGACCACAGCCAGCAACCGCTGGATTAGAGGACAACCTGAATGCAGACCACAGCCAGCAACCGCTGGATTAGAGGACAACCTGAATGCAGACCACAGCCAGCAACCGCTGGATTAGAGGACAACCTGAATGCAGACCACAGCCAGCAACCGCTGGATTAGAGGACAACCTGAATGCAGACCACAGCCAGCAACCGCTGGATTAGAGGACAACCTGAATGCAGACCACAGCCAGCAACCGCTGGATTAGAGGACAACCTGAATGCAGACCACAGCCAGCAACCGCTGGATTAGAGGACACCTGAATGCAGACCACAGCCAGCAACATTTTGCAGTGTTGGATTTTGATTGGTGGTTGCCAAAATGGAAATGGAAACACAAAATGTAATATTCTTGGAGTTTTTTTTTTTTAGTTCCAACTGCAACTGGACACATACTAAAACACCGATGCCTTTCGAATCAACGAAAAATGCAGAAACAGGTCCAAAAAAAAACTGTACCACGCTTTAAACAGGCCATCAGATCAACGCGTCATCACAGGCTAGTCAGCCATGCCGATGAGCATTTTATCTAAATCAGCTAATAGTGAATGTGCAGCAATCAGCCCGTTCAATTCACACTAATAGGCGGGTAAACCATAAAACACATTACAAATATCGTTAGGCTACATGAGTTTAAAAGTGCCTAGTATAGCCTACCCTCTACATCACTGACTTCAACCATGCAAGTTCTGGCATAAAATCAATGGGCAAGTTCATTCCACTTCGAGAGCAACAGCGAGAGTCGGTTCAAACTGGAGAGTCCATCGTCACTCTCTCGCTTCTAGATCGGCTGCCAGCATGCTACCTGTCATGCCAAACTATATTTTAATTTCAACCGAAAATAGTCCACAGCTCTTCATACAGACACCTGCTGTACAACTAAAGGACGGAGCCAAGACAGCCAACAACACTGTCATAGGCTGCTGTGATTCACCGCATTGTAATGACCAACTAGCACACTGACCCAACGTTGTAAAAATGCAACAATTCCTAAACTGTAAGGCTCTTAACCATTGTGTTAACAATGACATACATTACTGCATCTTCTTATACCCATGGTTGTATATTCTAGTGGACATGATATGCTAATTCATCAATACCCTCTGAAACTTTCACTCTCAATCTCACTCACCTTGCTCTGGTAATGTTAACCTGATTCCCCGCGAAAACAACAACCCCGGTCCCGAACGCTTATCATCCGCCGGGCAGTGTAGTCACTTATGTTCGCTAAATCCGTTCAAATTGAATAAACAGTCCTCAGGTTGTGCTTTCAATGTGCTCCCGCCACAGGTGAAACTTAAAAAAATGTGTTGCCGTTGGTAATCTACCCCTAGTTCCAATGTGCTCTGGCTGTCGTTTCTGTAGCCCAGTAGTGCGATTTGAAGATGCGCCTCTCTTTTTAAGCGTGGTCTTTTGCTCTGTACGGAATAGGCAAACCGCTCGGTTGATAGGCTATCATTCACCGGGAAACCGGAGCAGGAGAGAGAGAGCGGAACGAGAGCATGAGAGCGAGAGGGCGCCCTCGCTATGGTGGATAGGCGGGAATGACGTGCGCGCAGTGGGAGATCGAGCAAGTAGGGTAAGGTACAGTGCACCCACATTTGCAGGTATCATCTTACATAAATAGCTCTTCGGGAATATTTCTTCTGAAATAAAGATCTATCTATCTATCTATCTATCTATCTATCTATCTATCTATCTATCTATCTATCTATCTATCTATCTATCTATCTATCTATCTATCTCTGCATCAAGCTTCATTATACACTATTAAATATAGCCACCTATGTAGATTATGTTTCCATTTTTCTGCTGTTAATGTGAGCTGTGTCTATCAAAATTATACCCATGCATGAACGACAGATAGAGAGGGGGGTGGAGAGTATGCACTGACTTTTACATTTTTTAGGAGCTTTTGTGTTACATTTACTTAATTTAGCAGACACATTTTGGTTACTGGCCAAATGCTCTTAATCGCTAGACCTGCTGCCTGCCTGATCGGAGTACTTGTGGTCATACATGTGCAATGCCTAATCATGTTTATCTTCATTTTATCGTCAGTAAAATGTAGGCCTAAACTATGAACAAAATACAGTGCAACACTGAATTTCGAATTTCTAATCAAATTAAGAAAACAAACGCTGATCTCATGACTCTGAATCACAATCAAACATTATAAACATTAAACACAAAATAATCATTATATCAGAGGAGTTTGTATACCAAATGTATTTTTCCTGCCAATGAATGCTCAGTACAACTTTTCAAGAGAGTAAAATTCATACAAATTATTTCTCTATATCTATCCAGTCATTTCTAGCCGTTAGTGTATAGACATTGCCTGTTTTAATAATTTCCCCCTTTTATTATTCCAAGTATTTTCAAACAAATTGTCATACTTCCGGGACAATGTATAGATGTGTATTCAGCTCTGACAATGGGCTGACTGTGACATTACAAAGATTTCCTTAAGTTTGGGTCAGTCACAGTGGTCAGGTATTCTGCCACTGTGTACTCTCTGTTTAGGGGCAAATAGCATTCTAGTTTGCTCAGTTTTTTGTTGTTAATTCTTTCCAATGTGTTAAGTAATTATCTTTTTGTTTTCTCATGATTTGATTGGGTCTAATTATGTTGCTGTCCTGGGGCTCTGTGGGGTCTGTTTGTGTTTGTGATTAGATCCCCAGGACCAGCTTGCTTAGGGGGCTCTTCTCCAGGTTCATCTCTCTGTAGGTGATGGCTTTGTTATAGAAGGTTTGTGAATCGCTTCCTTTTAGGTGGTTGTAGAATTTAACAGCTCTTTTCTGGATTTTTATAATTAGCGGGTATCGGCCTAATTCTGCTCTACATGCATTATTTGGTATTTTACGTTAGGCACAGGATATTTTTGCAGTATTCTGCATGCAGAGTCTTAATTTGGTGTTTGTCCCATTTGGTGAATTCTTGGTTGGTGAGCGGATCCCAGACCTCACAATCATAAAGGGAAATCGGTTCTATAACTGATTCAGGTATTTTTAGCCAGATCCTAGTTGGTATGTCGAATTTTATGTTCCTTTTAATGGCATAGAATGCCCTTCTTGCATTGCCTCTCAGATCGTTCACTGCTTTGTGGAAGTTACCAGTGGTGCTGATGTTCAGGCCAAGGTATGTATAGTTTTTTGTGTGCTCTAGGGCAGTGGTTCCCAAACTTTTTATAGTCCCGTACGCCTTCAAACATTCAACCTCCAGCTGCATATCCCCTCCAGCACCAAGGTCACCGCATTCTCAAATGTTGTTTTTTTCCATCATTGTAAGCCTGCCACATACACACGGTATTATACATTTATTAAATATAATAATGAGTGTGAGTTTTTGCCACAACCCGGCTTGTGGGAGTGACAAAGAGTTCTTATAGGATCACGGCACAAATAATATTAATAATAAATTATTTTTCTCTTTATTTAAACATCTTACATGTAAAACCTTATTTGTTCTTTGAAAAATGTGAATAACTCACCACAGGTTAATGAGAAGGGTGTGCTTGAAAGGATGCACATAACTATGCAATGTTGGGTTGTATTGGAGAAACTCTCAGTCTTAAATAATGTTCCACACACAGTCTGTGCCTGCATTTAGTTTTCATACTAGTGAGGGCCGAGAATCCACTCTCACATAGGTATGTGGTTGCAAAGGGCATCAGTGTCTTAACAGTGCCATTTGTCAAGGCAGGATACTCTGAGCGCAGCCCAATCCAGAAATCTGTCAGTGGCTTCTGATTAAATTACATTTTCACTAAACCGCTTGTTGCAAATTTGATGAGGCTCTCTTGTTCGAATATCGGTAAATAGACTGGAGGCAGGGCATGAAAGGGATAATGAATCCAGTTGCTTGTGTCATCCTTTTCGGGAAAGTACCTACGTAATTGCGTACGCAACTCACTCAGGTGCTTCGCTATTTCACATTTAACATTGTCTGTAAGCTTGAGGTCATTTGCACACAAAAAAATCATACAATGATGTAAAGACCTGTGTGTTGTCCTTGTTAAAACTTCTTGACGCACCCATCCCTTTAGCGGGATCATTTTCATCAACACCCGCTGAATTGCAGCGCACCAAATTCAAATTAAATTACTAAAAATATTTAATTTTCATGAAATCACAAGGGCAATATAGCAAAACAGAGCTTAGAGTGTTGTTAATTAATCCACCTGGCATGTCAGATTTCAATACAGCTTATCGGCGAAAGCATAACAAGCGTTTATGTAAGAACATCTCTCTCAGTAGACAAAATATTACAAACACTAGCAGCCAAGTAGATTGGTCACGAAAGTCAGAAAAGCAATAGATTAAATTGATGATCTTCAGATGTTTGCACTCACGAGACTCCCAGTTACACAATAAATGTTCCTTTTGTTCCATAAAGATTATTTTATATACAAAATACCTCCATTTGTTTGGCGTGTTATGTTCAGAAATCCACAGGCTCGAGTGGTCACTACATCACAGACAAAAATTCCAAATAGTATCCGTAATGTCCACAGAAACATGTCAAACGTATTTTATAATCAATCCGCAGGTTGTTTTTAAAATATATAATAGATAATATATCAACTGGGACTGTCACTTTTTCAATAGGAGAGGGAGAGACAATGGCTGCCCCACTCTGTTGCGCAAGCAAAACTCTGCAAACACCCAGCTATCCACTGACGCAATGTGATCTTTCTCGCTCATTTTTCAAACTAAAAGCCTGAAACTATGTCTAAAGACTGTGACACCTTGAGGAAGCCATAGGAAAAGGAATCTGGTTGATATCCCTTTAAATCGAGGCAAGGCATCCAATGGAACACAGAGCTTTCAGGAAAAACAGCACTTCCTGGTTTGATTTTCCTCAGGTTTTCGCCTGCAATATCAGTTCTGTTATACTCACAGACAATTTTTTGACAGTTTTTGAAGCTTTTGAGTGTTTTCTATCCTAATCTGTCAATTATATGCATATTCTAGTTTCTGGGCCTGAGAAATAGGCTGTTTCAAATGGGTACGTTTTTTTAGCCAAAATCGAAAATCCTGCCCCCTACACTCAAGAAGTTAATGCAGACGGAGAAGAGCTCCAACTTCTTAATCATAGCCTCAATTTTGTCCTGCACATTGAATATAGTTGCGGTGAATCCCTGTAATCCTATATTCAGGCAAGAAAAAACATCACCCAGATAGGCCAGTCATGTGAGAAACTTATCATCATGCAAACGGTCAGACAAGTGAAAATAATGGTCAGTAACAAAAACTTTAAGCTCATCAATTTAAAAAAAAACATGCCAATACTTTGCCCCTTGATAACCAGCGTACTTATGTATGTTGTAAAAGCGCTACATGGTCGCTGCCCATATCATTGCATAGTGCAGGAAATACACGAGAGTTCAGGGGCCTAGCTTTAAAAATGTTAACCATTTTCACTGTAGCGTCCAAAACATATTTCAAGCTGTTAGGCATTCCTTTGGCAGCAAGAGCCTCTCGGTGGATGCTGCAGTGTACCCAAGTGGCATCTGGAGAAACTGCTGGCACGTGCGCTACCACTCAACTATGTCTCCCTGTCATGGCTTTTGCACCATCAGCACAAATACCAACATGAGCAACAGCTATGTTTGGCTACATACAGACCGTTAGTGGAATTCCCATGAGAGAGTAACGGTTAATGTGATTGAATGTTAACCTCTTGCTCCTACCTGGCACGCAGGCGTCCCATCTAGAGCTCTGGAAATTCAAATGCGCTACGCTAAATGCTAATAGTATTAGTTAAAACTCAAACGTTCATTAAAATACACATGCAGGGTATTGAATTAAAGCTACACTCGTTGTGAATCCAGGCAACAAGTCAGATTTTTAAAATGCTTTTCGGCGAAAGTATGAGAAGCTATTATCTGATAGCATGTAATACCCCAAAAGACCCGCAGGGGACGTATACAAAATAATTAGCATAGTCGGCGCTACACAAACCGCACAAATAAAGTATAAAACATTCATTACCTTTGACCATCTTCTTTGTTGGCACTCCTAGATGTCCCATAATCACTATTGGGTCTTTTTTTCGATTAAATCGGTCCATATATATATATATATAGCCTAGATATCGATCTATGAAGACTGTGTGATAAACGGAAAAAAATAGCGTTTCATAACGTAACGTTATTTTTTTAAATTCAAAAAGTCGACGATAAACTTTCACAAAACACTTCGAAATACTTTTGTAATGCAACTTTAGGTATTAGTAAACGTTAATAAGCAATCAAATTAATCACGAGACAAAGTGTTTTCTATAGGGGTCCGTCTTGAAATACTGTCCGTGTATTTCTCAACCAAAATATCCGGTCGGAGACCTGAAGAAAAAGCCTGTCTCTTGTTCGTTTGACCAAGAAACAAAGAATTGGCAAATGACAAGACTGTTGACATCGTGTGGAAGCTGTAGGTACTGCAACCTCAGCCCTATTTAATGTCTTTCGCCCATAACAATGGGTTGAAGCGGCGGATGGATATATTTTTCCACTTTCAGTGATCAGATTTTCCTGCACTTTTCAATGAAACGCACCTTCTGTTAAAGTCACAGCCGTGATTTAACCAGTTTTATAAACGTCTGAGTGTTTTCTATCCACACATACTAATCATATGCATATACTATATTCCTGGCATGAGTAGCACGGCGCTGAAATGTTGCGCGATTTTTAACAGAATGTTCGAAAAAGTAGAGGGTCGACTGAAGAGGTTAATTATTTGACTAGGCTATTTGTATTTTACATTGTGTTGTTATTTCGCTGAACACTAGATGGTTTAATTTTATTTTTGGCAGTAAAACAAGTCTACTTAGGTTGAAAAAAACCTCACCCAAATGTTACCACTCCACTATGTCTCCCTGTCACGGCTTTTGCGCCGTCAGTGCAGATACCAACAGATCTTGACCTCCTGTCACACCCTGATCTGTTTCACCTGTCCTTGTGCTTGTTTCCAACACCCCCAGGTGTCGCCCATCTTTCCCATTATCCCCTGTGTATTTATACCTATGTTTTCTGTCTGTCTGTTGCCAGTTTGTTTTGTTTGGTCAAGCCTACCAACATTTTGTCTCAGCTCCCTATTCTCTATTTCTCTTGTCCTCCTGCTTTTTGACCTTTTGCCTGTCCTGACCCTGTACTCGCCCGCCTGACCACTGCCTGTCCCTGAACCTGCCTGCTGTCCTGTACCGTTGCTCCACCTCTGGATTACCGACCTCTGCCTGACCTGACCCTGAACCTGCCTGCCATCCTGTATCTTGGCCTCTGCTCTGGATTTTCAACCCCTGTCTGCCTTGACTTGTCGTTTGCCTGCCCCTGTGGTTTCAATAAAATTGTTACTTCAGAGTCTGCGCTTAAGTCTTACCTTGATTCCTGATAGTACGAACTGGCCATGACTGACCTAGCAGACTTGGACCAGCTCCACCACACCATCTCCTCCCAAGGAGCCCTCATTGGTAGCCCTCATTGGTAGACACGAGGAGATGCTTCCTGGTCTGATGGAAGGGTTCCAGGATGTGGCCGAACGTCACGACCTAGCATTGGATGCTTTGCGGTAGCAATTCCGTGGGTTGCCTACTAGACAGCCTGCCATGGCTGTAACCTTCCATCCCCTCAGTAACCCGGCTGGTAGCAGCGCTGTTGCCCCGGTTTCCCAGGAACCCCACTTACCTCCCCCGGAGTGCTACGATGAAGATTCCAGAAACTGCTGGGCCTTTCTCTCCCAGTGTT
Source organism: Oncorhynchus gorbuscha (assembly GCF_021184085.1). Lineage (NCBI taxonomy): Eukaryota > Metazoa > Chordata > Actinopteri > Salmoniformes > Salmonidae > Oncorhynchus > Oncorhynchus gorbuscha. The sequence goes on along the minus strand of NC_060178.1, from coordinate 79,640,032 downwards.
CCCTCATTTTCTAGCTGCAGCCTTTTTCGTTCCCCTTGGATCGCTCAATGACAGCATACATTATTACGCTGATGTCCGGGAAGGCACTCGCCTGGCCCACTACGGTGTGGGAGCAACAATCCACCGTCTGCCTCAGTCTGGATGTATTTGTTGCGGAGGTGAGAAAGGTTTTTGAGGCTCCGGTGTCCAAGAGTGAGGCTGCCCGGGAAAATACTCCAGCTTTGGCAGGGCTCCCTCGTTGTGGCAGACTATGCAGTGGAGTTTCGCACGCTGGCAGCAGAGGGTACCTGGAATCCGGAAGCGTTGTTCGACACATTCCTGCACATATTATCGGCATATTAAAGGACGAGCTTGCAGCCCGTGAACTACTGACTGATCTCGACTCAATCATCGCCTTAACCATCCGGATCAATGCAGGGTGCCTTAACTATCCGGATCGATTGCAGGGTGCTGCAAATGTTCTAGTGTCCTTGCCAATTCATTGATTTTTTGTTGTTTTTGCCAATTTTAACCGCACACCTTTTTGTGTACATAGATTTTATAATGTCGTGTGTTATTTTCCCCCCAACACCACTTTCCATCAATTTGTATAGCATACCCTCATGCCAAATTGAATCAAAAAATGTTTTTAAATTAACAAAGCATGAGAAGACTTTGCCTTTGTTTTGTTTGGTTTGTTTGTCAAATAAGGTGTGCAGGGAGAATACGTGGTCTGACATAAAGTAATTTCTAAGAAGCCAATTTGACATTTTCTCAGTACATTGTTTTCACTGAGGAAATGTACGAGTCTGTTGTTAATGATAATGCATAAGATTTTCCCAAGGTTGCTGTTGCTTTATATTCCACGGTTGATATTGGGGTCAAATTTGTCTTGTTTTGTTTTGTGGATTGGGGTGATCAGTCCTTGGTTCCAAATATTGTGGAAGTTGCCAGAGCTAAGGATGATGTTAAAGAGTTGGAATTGGTGGTCTGTTTATTTTATTATTTCATTGAGGATACCATCATCACCACAGGCCTTTTTGAGTTGGAGGGTTTGTATTTTGTCCTGTAGTTCATTCAATGTAATTGGTGAATCCAGTGGGTTCTGGTGGTCTTTACTGTGTTCATTCTAAGATTTGTATTTGATCATGTATATGTTTTTGCTGTTTCTGGTTTGTTAGGGCCAAAATGATTGGAGAAGTGGTTAACCTATGCATCTCCGTTTTGGATAGATAACTTTTCGTGTTGTTGTTAATTTAGTGTTTTCCAATATTCCCAGAAGTGGTTAGAGTCTATGGATTATTCAATTACATTGAACGGATTTCTGACGTGCTGTTTGTTCTTTTTCCATAGTGTATTTCTGTATTGTTTTAGTGATTCACCATAGTGAAGGCGTACAGTGGCTTGTGAAAGTATTAAACCACCTTGGCATTTTTCCTATTTTGTTGCCTTACAACAATGACAAATGGTTTGATGAAGAATTCAAAAACCTAAGAAAGAAATTGAGAAACCTATCCAACCAAAATCATAGAGACCAAGAACCTGAGCCTACAGTGCCTTGCAAAAGTATTCATCCCCCTTGGAGTTGTTCCTATTTTGTTGCATTATAACCTGTAATTGAAATATATTTTTATTTGGATTTCATGTAATGGACATACAAAATAGTCCAAATTGGTGAAATGAAAAAATGTACTTGTTTAAAAAAATAAAAAATAAAAATCGGAAAAGTGGTGCGTGCATATGTGTTCACCCCCTTTGCCATGAAGCCCCTAAATAAGATCTGGTGCAACCAATTACCTTCAGAAGTCACATAATTAGTTAAATGAAGTCCATCTGTGAGCGATCTAAGTGTAACATGATCTGTCACATGGTCTCAGTATATATACACCTGTTCTGAAATGCCCCAAAGTGCCACAGCTGCAAAGCTCCACAGCGGAGATTGGACTATCTGTTCATAGGGCCACTTTAAGCCATCCACTACACAGAGCTGGGCTTTACAGAAGAGTGGCCAGAAAAAAATCCATTGCTTAAAGAAGAAAATAAGCTAACACGCTTGATGTTCGACAAAAGGCATTTGGGAGTCAGATGAGGCTACAATTGAGCTTTTTGGCCATCAAGGAAAACGCTATGTCTGGTGCAAACCCATCACCTCTCATCACCCCGAGAAACCCATTCCCACAGTGAAGCATGGTCGTGGCAGCATGGGGATGTTTTTCATCGGCATGGATTGTGAAACTGGTCAGAATTGAAGGAATGATGGATGGCACTAAATACAGGGAAATTATTGAGGGAAACCTGCTTCAGCCTTCCAGAGATTTGAGACTGGGACAGAGGTTCACCTTTCAGCAGGACATTGAGCCTAAGCATACTGCTAAAGCAACACTCCAACGGTTTAAGGGGAAGCATTTAAATGTCTTGGAATGGCCAAGTCAAAGTCCAGACCTCAATCAAATGAGAATCTGTGGTATGACTTAAAGATTGCTGTACACCAGCGGAACCCATCCAACTTGAAGGAGCTGGAGCAGTTTTGCCTTGAAGAATGGGCAAAAGTCTCAGTGGCTAGATGTGTGATTCTTATAGAGACATACCCAAAAAAGACTTGCAGCTGTAAATGGTGGCTCTACAAAGTATTGATTTTGGGGTGTGAATAGTTATGAATGCTCAATTATTCATTTTTTTTGTCTTATTTCTTGTTTGTTTCGCATCTTCAAAGTGGTAGGCATGTTGTGTAAATCAAATGATACAATCCCCCCCAAAAAAATCATTTTTAATTCCAGGTTGTAAGGCAACAAAATAGGAAACATTTTAAGAAAAAGAAAAACCCCATTGAAAAAAGTAAAAATGCCAAGGGGGTGGGGGGGTTGAATACTTTCGCAAGCCACTGTAGGTCCGGGAGGCCGGTCCCACAGGTCTGGGAGAGTGTCTCGCTCGTCTGGGCGGGGTGTCTGTTGATCTGTTGCTCCTGTGTGAGGTGTTGGGGCTTCAGTTGAGGACAATGTCCTTTAGGGTCTTGGCAAAGGTGGGCTCTGCTGCCTTGTATAGGTGGACCTGGTCGTAAAGGCTGTTCAAGTCCAGGGTGGAGTGATGGGCCTGGTAGACATTTGGTTTTTGAGGCACAGTCACGGGAAATACTTGCGTATGGTAGCAGGGTGGAGATAACCACCTTTGCGTTGGGGAAAGTAGAAGAAGCTTTTCAATCACTCCCTTGAGTTCTGGGGCCACCCTTTCCTGCTGTGTTCTCAGGTCGTTTGTGCCTGTGTGTATTATTATGTGTATCACGTTTCAGGTAAGATCCAAATGCAGACTGTGTTGAATTAACAATGTTTATTACAGAAGCAGGAAACAAAGGGCTATGAGACATGGGTTTACATCTCGACACATGAAACGTTGGAAGTATATGGAAGGTACGGGGCAACAGATGACGAACAGCAGAGGGGCTAATGATTTTGGAGCAGGGGGGAAGTCATGCTATGGATGGTGGTGTCGATGAGCCTGGGCCTTGTCAGGTTATGCTAGTGGATGAGGAGAGTATAGTGGGGAAGGATAAGCTGCTAGGGGGGTGGAGGAGGGTGTCAGGCAGAAAGGGAAAAGGAGGAAAAGAAAGGAGGTGGGAAGGGAAAGGCTGGTGTGGTCAAAGGAGAGGGAAGGTGAGTCTGAGGTTCTGTCAAGGTTCCTGAATGAGAGTAAGGGGAAAATTTGTAGGATCAGTACAACACACTATTACAGGGGCATGGGGGGCATGGTGTCCTCTGAGGACAGCAAGTCTCTCAGATTTTTACTCTGCGGTGTTGAGGGCCTGGCAGCTGCTAAGGCCCACACGAGAAGGGGGATTCGAGCCTTGGCTGTGGGAGAAGCCAATCTTCAACATCCCAGCCATCCTTTTGAGACCAGTTCAGTCGGCCACCCTGCAGAGGCGACTGATGGCAGCGGGTTTACTAAGGCTTTGTGACCTGCGACTGCTGGGAGAAGAGGGGTGGAAAACCCCGGAAATCCTGGCACAACAAACAGGACTAACATCTCTTAGGCTGCTGGAGAGATTCCTGGAGGAGGTCCAGGAAGCACTGAGCCGGTAAGGGGGTGTTTGAGCGACCAAAGGGGGAGGTACCACCAACGTTTTTGCCACTGCAGGTGACGGCAGAGACTGGGGACTGGCAATGAGATCTGGAGGACTTGTTAGATTTTAACACTACGAGCCTAGGGGAGTTTGAGGGGGTGGGAGGTAAAGCCCTCTACAATCTCTGCATTAAGGAAAGGAACTTTAGGAGGCTAACAGGAGTGAAGGCAAATCAGTGGCAGGGGGAATTTGGGGTGGAGAGTCTGGTAGGTTTTAGATGGAGGGGGCTCTACAAACTCCCACTACCAAAGAGGTCAGGGGACCTCCAGTGGAGGGTTCTACATGGAGTCCTGGCCACTAACAGCTGGTTGGCACGGGTTGAACCGGGAGTCGGACAGGGGTGTCGGTTCTGTGTCATGAGTGAAACTGTGATTCATGTATGTTCTGCGTGCGCCAGGTTAATGCCTCTGTTGGAATGTCTGTGTGAGATGTTGGGGGTGGGTTTTACTTTCGGGATGTATATAATGGGGTGCAGGTATTCAAATAAGGAAAAGGCCAAATGTGTGTTGTTGAATGTTCTGTTTGCTCAGGCAAAGTTGGCTGTTTGGGAGCAAGGAGGAACAGGGTCAAAGGTGGGAGACCCTTTACTATTATTTAATGGGATGGAAAGAGGGGGTTCGGGAAAAAAGCTGGAAGAATTGACAAGACGAACTGGCAACAGACAAACAGAAAACACAGGCATACTGTATAAGAGAAAAATGCATTGGTTGTGAGATCAATCACCCCAGCCAGCGCCGTCATCCGTGCCTATATGACCCCCCCAAGATAGTACTTTTTCAACCATTTTGAGAAGCTGGTGAAAAGACTGTGGTCCTGCAGGTTTATATCTTTGCTAGTCAGAGCCCTGGAGTCTATGGGTCTTGTGCCGTCTATTCCCAGAGTTTACGGGGTAACCGAGGCATTCCTACATGAAATCAAGGAGACGATCTACATCCACGAGAAACTCAAAGAAATCCGACACACCCTGGTGGACGACAACAAATACAGGGAAGCTGTGGTGGCTGATGTGATGACTTTCTGGCTCAATAAACCCCAAGAGACCGAGTGACGATACACATTTGTTATTTAGATATAAAGCATTTAGATGTAAAGCATAAGCATACAATGTTAGAGAGAACAAATACATTTTTTCTTTTGAGATAACTTTTTTTGCATCAAATTATTGAAAATAAAGTGAACATTGTACCGTTCTACACAACACACAATGCCTGGGCTAATGTAGAGCGTGTGCTAAAAATGGAGCAAATTATGAAACATGTACGACATTTGGGCGAGAGTCTACAATGGACACAGCTGGTATCCTGTCTTGTAGATGATTCTGAAGAACTAGAAACAACTTTGTCTAAGATTTTACTTTTTTTGTTTGAAACACCATTTAATTGTAACATGTATCATATTTGTTGTTTATATACTTATACAGCGGATGTGTGTGTTTTAACATTTTAGCGACACAAGCCTGTAAATCTAAACCAAATATACAGGGTGTTGCATGCTGGGATCGTTGAGAAAACGGGGACAAGTATCCTGCAACGAATCCTGAATTGTCTGTATACATAATACTTGATGTTGGCAAAAAGATTCTAAATGAAAACGACTATAACGTTGGGAGAGTGATGGGTGTGGAGTCAGACGCAGAGAGCAGAAGGTAGATGGGAAAAAACACTGTAATGTCCTCAAGCACAGTAATAGGTACAAACATGGGTGAAGCCCAGGAACCAGGCTATGTGGGGTGGCCAGTCCCCCTCCGACAGCGCTGGGCAGAGAATACAACAGAACATGGCCAAGATGTTCAAATGTTCATAAATGACCAGCATCGTTAAATATTAATAATAACAGGCATTACAGTTGACATATGTGTCTATAGCCATCGTCTCCTCCTGGGACAAAGGATTCACGTGACTCCTGGGTAGAGCAGTGTATACCTGGAGGTTTATCACGCAATCCCCCTGTCGATGTGGTGGTAATAGGGTCACCTTTTTCTTACTGAAGGCGATAGCCAAATCGGCATACTCAGCAGGAATGCGCACGGTGGAAACCTGGTCTGGACTCTCCACCATTGTCGCACCGATGGAAACTCCTAAACACCTGCCCGAACACTCATCAGACCACCCCTGGAGAGCTCCCTGTCTCCACGAAATCCTAGGATTATGAATAGTCAGCCAGCGAATCCCCAGCACCACCGGAAACGCAGGTGAATCGATAAGGAACAGACTAATCCGCTCCTTATGATTCCCCCGTGTAATCATCTCCAGGGGAATCGGGGCCTCCCTGACCAGCCCTGACCCTAACGGTCGACTATCTAAGGAGTGCACGGGGAAGGGGGGGTCTACCTTAACTAAAGGAATCCTCAACCTCTGGGCGAGTCCGCGATCTATAAAATATAAAATATAAAAAAACTCCAGGGCTCTACCCGTCAGGCAGGAGACGAGGACACTCACGCTCTCCTCGTCCGAGGGAGCCGGCCGGATGTTGGCCAGGTAGAGCTCTAGTTGTAACAGGAATCCCTGGCACCCCGACGCCGCTCCATCATACTCCCTCTGAGGCGTGATACGCAGAGCGCTGGCACCGGATCCCGCTGGAGGAGATTGTAGAGTTGTTGGTGGGAGGGTAGGTGGGGTTGTAGGGAGACCACTCCTCTCCCAACGGTCCATCCTCTCCATCATTTGATCCATCGCTGATCCGATGCGATGGAGGATGGACGTATGATGAAGGACTCTCTCCTCCATCATGGGGTGAGGGGTGGTCGCTGCTCCTGCTGACTCCATATAGTGTTGCGGGCTTCTGTAACATCAGGAGAGTGATGGGTGTGGAGTCAGACGCAGAGAGCAGAAGGTAGACGGGAAAAAACACTTTAATGTCCTCAAGCACAGTAACAGGTACAACATGGGTGAAGCCCAAAACACAGGTGCAACAAACACAAAACCACTGTTACCAAAATACCGGACAGCGAAAACCCAAAAGTACACAAACACCACTAACATAAAATAACCACAATCCCGCACAAACACCAGCGGGCTAAACAAACTTAAATAACACCCATCCCAAAACCCCAACAAGGAACAGGTGAAAACAATTAGACAAAAACAAACGAAAAGGAAAAAGGTGGCAGCTAGTAGACCGGCGACGACAACCGCCGAGCGCCACCCGAACAGGAAGGGGAGCCACCTTTGGTGGTATTCGTGACAACGACATGTTGTCGTTATTTGAAAGTGGCTCATTAATGTTATTGTACCTCAGAGAGGCAAGAAGGAGGTCGGAGCAGATGTTGAAAAACATTTATTATACACCCTCTAACCCTGGGTCTTATGGGGGTAAGGAGCATTTACAGAGAGCTATAGCCGAAGAAACAGGTAGCCGGTTAAGCGCTGCTAAAGTGAATGAGTGGTAAGCCGAATGCTCATACTCTACATAAACCTGTACGAAAACAATTTCCAAGAAATGTATTTCTTTCTACTCATCCCTTGTCCCAATTTCAGGCGGATCTATGTGACATGCAGGCCCTTGCAGATAAATACACAATATAGTACATTTTGCTACAGGCTCGGATTTGAAAGCTTCAGTTGTTGAACACTTTGAAGGAGCGGATGTGGCGATATTTTACAGTTCACAACACACATAGATATATTGATATAGTTCAAGATTTAGTAAAGGGATACAACAACAGCTACCATAAGAGTATACGGATGAAGCACTACGAGGTCTTTTCTGAAAACTCTTTTCAAATCTTAAAAAATCTGTATGGTTTGTTCCCCCTTCAACATAAGAACAAACATGATTTAAAATTCATAGTGGGGGACTTATACAGTATATCCAAGTTGAGGGGTGTTTTTGACAAAAAATATGAGCAAGGTTACAGCGATGAGGTGTTCACCGTTACCGAATGTCTAGCGCACATACCCCTGTCTTCAAGTTAAAAGATTATGACGGGGATCTTATAGAGGGATCTTTATATGAGAAGGAATTACAGAAGGTACAGTTGGGTAAAGACAAAGTATTTCACTTGGAGGAGATTCCAGATCAAAAGAGAGAAAAGGGTAAAAAATGGGTGCTGGTCCGCTGGAAAAACTGGCCCCAAAAGTTCAACAGTTGGGTATTAGAGCACGATGTGGTGGAGGCATCGGGGGTTAACTTAAATCCTCATGCATGATAAATACAACATAATTCGCGTGTACACAGGAGTGCATCATGGAACACAGCGGCTTCTACCTGACTCTTCCCAGTAATGCGTCTGCACATATATATTGTAATAACCAAAGTTCGAATTATGCAACCAATTTTCCAAAGCCTATAGAGTTATCAGAGGCCTGGGAAGTAGGTCTCAGCGAGATTACATACCCCCATAGTTGGTATAATATCAAGGATAAGGACTGTGATTTTTTTGCAAAAGGATATCGGAACCTCCAAAACGTATTAAGTTTAAAAAAGGGTTCTATAGAACATTACATTTACATTACATTTAAGTCATTTAGCAGACGCTCTTATCTAGAGCGACTTACAAATTGGTGCATTCAAGAAGATTAATTGTGTGTCGTCTGCATAGCAATGATAGGAGAGACCATGTGAGGTTATGACAGAGCCAAGTGACTTGGTGTATAGCGAGAATAGGAGAGGGCCTAGAACAGAGCCCTGGGGGACACCAGCGGTGAGAGCGCGTGGTGAGGAGACAGATTCTCGCCACGCCACCTGGTAGGAGCGACCTGTCAGGTAGGACGCAATCCAAGCGTGGGCCGCGCCGGAGATGCCCAACTCGGAGAGGGTGGAGAGGAGGATCTGATGGTTCACAGTATCGAAGGCAGCCGATAGATCTAGAAGGATGAGAGCAGAGGAGAGAGAGTTAGCTTTAGCAGTGCGGAGCGCCTCCGTGATACAGAGGAGAGCAGTCTCAGTTGAATGACTAGTCTTGAAACCTGACTGATTTGGATCAAGAAGGTCATTCAGAGAGAGATAGCGGGAGAGCTGGCCAAGGACGGCACGTTCAAGAGTTTTGGAGAGAAAAGAAAGAAGGGATACTGGTCTGTAGTTGTTGACATCGGCAGGATCGAGTGTAGGTTTTTTCAGAAGGGGTGCAACTCTCGCTCTCTTGAAGACGGAAGGGACGTAGCCAGCGGTCAGGGATGAGTTGATGAGCGAGGTGAGGTAAGGGAGAAGGTCTCCGGAAATGGTCTGGAGAAGAGAGGAGGGGATAGGGTCAAGCGGGCAGGTTGTTGGGCGGCCGGCCGTCACAAGACGCGAGATTTCATCTGGAGAGAGAGGGGAGAAAGAGGTCAGAGCACAGGGTAGGGCAGTGTGAGCAGAACCAGCGGTGTCGTTTGACTTAGCAAACGAGGATCGGATGTCGTCGACCTTCTTTTCAAAATGGTTGACGAAGTCATCTGCAGAGAGGGAGGAGGGGGGGGAGGGGGAGGAGGATTCAGGAGGGAGGAGAAAGTGGCAAAGAGCTTCCTAGGGTTAGAGGCAGATGCTTGGAATTTAGAGTGGTAGAAAGTGGCTTTAGCAGCAGAGACAGAGGAGGAAAATGTAGAGAGGAGGGAGTGAAAGGATGCCAGGTCCGCAGGGAGGCGAGTTTTCCTCCATTTCCACTCAGCTGCCGGAGCCCTGTTCTGTGAGCTCGCAATGAGTCATCGAGCCACGGAGCGGGAGGGGAGGACCGAGCCGGCCTGGAGGATAGGGGACATAGAGAGTCAAAGGATGCAGAGAGGGAGGAGAGGAGGGTTGAGGAGGCAGAATCAGGAGATAGGTTGGAGAAGGTTTGAGCAGAGGGAAGAGATGATAGGATGGAAGAGGAGAGAGTAGCGGGGGAGAGAGAGCGAAGGTTGGGACGGCGCGATACCATCCGAGTAGGGGCAGTGTGGGAGGTGTTGGATGAGAGCGAGAGGGAAAAGTATACAAGGTAGTGGTCGGAGACTTGGAGGGGAGTTGCAATGAGGTTAGTGGAAGAACAGCATCTAGTAAAGATGAGGTCGAGCGTATTGCCTGCCTTGTGAGTAGGGGGGGAAGGTGAGAGGGTGAGGTCAAAAGAGGAGAGGAGTGGAAAGAAGGAGGCAGAGAGGAATGAGTCAAAGGTAGACGTGGGGAGGTTAAAGTCGCACAGAACTGTGAGAGGTGAGCCGTCCTCAGGAAAGGAGCTTATCAAGGCATCAAGCTCATTGATGAACTCTCCGAGGGAACCTGGAGGGCGATAAATGATAAGGATGTTAAGCTTGAAAGGGCTGGTAACTGTGACAGCATGGAATTCAAAGGAGGCGATAGACAGATGGGTAAGGGGAGAAAGAGAGAATGACCACATGGGAGAGATGAGGATCCCGGTGCCACCACCCCACTGACCAGAAGCTCTCGGGGTGTGCGAGAACACGTGGGCGGACGAAGAGAGAGCAGTAGGAGTAGCAGTGTTGTCTGTGGTGATCCATGTTTCCGTCAGTGCCAGAACCGTCGACAGGATCGTCTCAGAGTTGAATGAACTCCTAACCCAGAACAATATGGAAATACTTACAACCCTATACATAAACGAAAACAAATCTCAGGGGATGCTGGTGGGGGTATAAAGACCAGCAGTAATTTAGCCTACATGTTGGAGATGGGTCCCAATAAATGGACGTATGGGAAAGATACATTATTCCCATTCCCTGCGGATATACATGCAGGATTTTACAACATATTTGTATATACCGACATCATATCCTATCAAAGGGTCGAAGACAGTTGTGTGCCCCCCCTGAGAACAGTACATATAGACGGAAAGGATGGCGATATAGTCACTGTCAACTACGACAAGCCACACTACGTACCTATAAGCAAGAAATATATTGAAAACATTCTGGTTGAACTTAAAATGGATCAGAACAAAATCATTGAATTTACTTATGATAAAATGATTGTAAAACTCCCCTTTAGACCCACCAAAACCTCTCTGCATATATAATATTAGTATTATATATTTTTATAAACATAATACAAATAAATTAAAAGGTTATGGACCCTAACCGCTGTGTCTCATACTATGTTGCTCAAGTGGGTAAAGGGTTACCCGGCTATTATGGATTCCCGACCATATACAGTTCGGGGATAGGAGGTATAGGAGGTATATTTTTTATTTTCCACATTTTAAATCAGCGGCTAAAAATATAGTAAGTGAGGTTGTAGCCAATGCTATGACCAGAAGGGCGTCACCAGATGCCGAGCATCAAGAAGGCTCGGTGCTTATGATGTTATCTCGAAGACCAAAAAAGAGACCTCTGGGTATAAGACGCAGGCTAGCCCCTAAAAAGCGGAGGTTAACCGTTAAAAGAAACTCAGTAAGTCAAAGACGTGGTAAAGTGAGGAGGTCTGGACCAAAAACGACAAAAAGAATACTCGGAAGTATATTGTAAAAGAACAAGCAACATTGCTCTTTTACACCGCATCTCCTCTGAAGCTATAAAGACAGAGCTCAATCTTTTCACGGCCCCCTTAACCCAACATTCAATAGAGAGGTCCAGTTATGTGGAAATAGCCCCACTCTCTGCTATTACAGACAACGGTCCTATAGAATTTTTCATACCAGTCCACGGTGACAACTATCTGGACCTCAACAACACCTTGGTGCATTTACGTCTAAAAGTGACCAAAAGAGATGGTGCTAATATTGCAGACCATGCCAAAGTGGGTATTATTAATTACCCCTTGGCGACCATCTTCTCCCAAGTGGATGTGACTTTGGGTGAACGCCTAGTCATTCAAAGCAGTGCCACATACCCTTATAGGGCCACCATGGAGTGTTTACTCAACTATTTTGAAGAGACTCTCAAGACACAATTCAGCGCCGGGCTGTTTAGCAAGGATACTGCAGGAATCTCTATGGAATCGACAGACCCTTCCACCAGTGCAAACAAAGGACTGGAGGCACTCGCTCGCTACTGTGCCGAATCTCAAGAGTTTCATATGCTAGGGCCTATACACTCTGACATTTTCTTTGAAGAACGTTTACTCTTAAATTCGGTTGATTTAAGACTAAACTTAACCAGGGCCAAGGATGAGTTTTGCCTGATGTCTGCCCAGGATGGGGACTTCAGTTTAAAAGTGTTGGGGGCAACGCCTTTAATTTAAAAAGTGTCTGTATCTCCGGCAGTTTGTCTGGGTCACTCACAGGCTTTGATGAAAGGAAATGCCCTTTACCCTCTCCGAAGAATTACCATGAAAACCTTTAGCATACCTGTGGGCAGTAGAAACTGCAGTCAAGAAAACCTTTTTCTAGGCCCTTTACCCCGATACATTGTTATAGGTTTGGTTGATCACGCCTCTAATACGTGCAGCTTACATAAAAACCCATTTAATTTTCAATACTTCAATGCAGAGTATGTAGCTCTCTGTCAGGGCGAACGTCAGGTCCCTGCTAAGGCTTTCCAACCGCAATTTAATAACAACATATCTGTGAGAGAATTTTACAATCTATTCCTGGCTACCGGGAGGCATCCTTTTGACATAAATTATTTTGCAGAGGGTTATACATTGTATACTTTCAATTTATCATCTGATGATGACACCTCAGGAAATCTTTCGGTGGTGTCCCAAGGTAACCTCAGGCTGGAAATGCGTTTCCGTACACCTTTAGCCTGTACAGTTAGCATGATTGTTTATGCATGCTCTGATTCAATCTTGGAAGTGAATGCCCGAAGACAGATCTTAGTGGATTATTGTTGAGCAAAGACACGAATACCCAAGAGTTGGAAGGATTCATGAGCCGATTGATTGGAAAACAATTTTGTGGATTGTTGGCTTGTGATGAATTACCTATTGAGTGGCCGGCCAAGTTTATTGTCAATAGCCATCCTAAACGCATGCCGGGTGAACATTGGCTAGCTGTGACATTGGAAGACAAAGGAGGAAGAAAAATCTCAACTTTTCTTTCTTTCCCCCCAGTTTTTCACATTTCCCCAAATCTATTAAAGAATGTTTGACCAAAAACAGATCGAAAGACATACTACAGCATCAAACTAATGCAAGATAAACTTTCCACTACATGCGGTCAACACTGTGTATTCTACCAATGCCAAAGAGCCCGGGGAGTTTCTTTTGAAGATGTTATGTATCTTTATAATGATGATTTAAGAAGTAATGATAACATTGTAGCTTGATTTGTTAGAAAATTTCAAAAGTGTTCAAATATTTGTCTTTTATGACCATGTAATCAAGGCCTATGCTCACGTCAAATGTTTCAAGAATGCCACACACCTCTTAAGCCCACCTGACATGCAGGCGCCCCATCTAGACATCTGGAAATGCAAATGCGCTACGCTAAATGCTAATAGCACTCGTTAAAACTCAAACGTTCATTAAAACACACATGCAGGGTACTGAATTAAAGCTACACTCGTTGTGAATCCAGCCAACAAGTCAGATTTTTAAAATGCTTTTTGCCGAAAGCATGAGAAGCTATTATCTGATAGCATGCAACACCCCGAAATACCTGAAGGGAACGTAAACAAAATAATTAGCATAGCCGGCACTACACAAAACGCAGAAATAAAATATAAAACATTCATTACCTTTGACGAGCTTCTTTGTTGGCACTCCTAGATGTCCCATAAACATCACTATTGGGTCTTTTTTTCGATTAAATCGGTCCATATATACCCTAAATATCGATCTATGAAAAGTGTGTGATCCAGGAAAAAACACTGTTTTAAAACGCAACGTCATTTTTTAAAATAGAAAAAGTCTACGATAAACTTTCACAAAACACTTCAAAATACTTTTGTAATCCAACTTTAGGTATTAGTAAACGTTAATAATCTATCAAATTGATCACGGGCGATGTGTATTCAATAGCTCCACGTCTTCAAATCATGGTTGGAAATTTCTCTTCCAAAACATCCTGTCGGAGATTGGAAGGAATGGGCTCTCTCTTACTCGTTTGACCAAGAAACAAAGCCCAGGCAATTGACAAGACTGGCGACATCGTGTGGAAGCTGTAGGACTTGCAATCTCAGCAACATGTAATTTGCTTTCCCATAGACAATACATGCAAGTGGCGCATTGATATTTTTTCCAGTTTTCGGTGATCAGTTTTTCTTGCTCTTTTCGATGAAACACACGTTCTGTTATAGTCACAGCCGTGATTTAACCAGTTTTAGAAACGTCAGAGTGTTTTCTATCCACACTTACTAATCATATGCATATACTATATTCCTGGCATGAGTAGCAGGATGCTGAAATGTTGTGCGATTTTTAACAGAATGTTAGAAAAAGTAAGGGGTAAGCTTAAGAGGTTTTAAATTGCTTAATCTTTCAAGTAAAATGTATTGAATTTAATCATAGTCATTCAAAAGTCTAACCACCCTGAGAGATCGGGATTACGAAAAGGTTCGGAGACCTTCAGGAGGGTAAATGAGTTCATCATCATCCCTTTTATAGGGGGGAGGAGTTGTTGGGGCATCTTTAGGGGTGCTGTATCTCGTTGAAGGTTTTTGTTTTAAAGCTTGAATCTGTTGACGAAGCTTAAAGTTGGGTACACCCGAGAGGGGAATGTTGAGGAAAATTAATTAAGAACTGATGCCACCCGAGAGGTTTTCTGTCATCAGCAACCTTGTGGGCAGCCGTGGTACTTTTAAGGAAGTCAAGCATATGTGAACCCTTGACAATATAGCGCCCTGAAGGAGAAACTCTCCTTTGTCATTCCAAGTAGCGGCCCCCTTTGAGTCTTTTATCTTGTTCATAATGTATCTAACAGTTTTCCTGTTACGTGCCGGAACATGTGTCAACATGTCATGAATAACTTTATCTTCAACAGGCATTTGATCTTCAGCCGGTAAGATCGCATGCACATGCATTACAGCGGCTTGACCTTCGCTCATCGTCTTTTAAAGGGTCCGGTAGGAAAAGCGTTAAATGGTTGGTCTCTCTCTCACCTTCTTTTACCAAGTCGGCAGCGTAGCCTGGGGGTTAGAGTGTTGAACTAGTAACTGGAAGGTTGCGAGTTCAAACCCCTGAGCTGACAAGGTACAAATCTGTCGTTCTGTCCCTGAACAGGCAGTTAACCCACTGTTCCCAGGCTGTCATTGAAAATAAGAATGTGTTCTTAACTGACTTGCCTGGTTAAAAAAAAAAACTTTTGCAAGAGGTTTGTGTATTTTTGGACCTTATCATAGGGGTTCAATCCTTTTCGGTTCAAAATATCCTTCATGGCCGCATCCAAATAATTTTCCGCTGTTTGTCTGATATTTTCAGGACCCTGCATTTGTTTTTTTAAGTTTATCCAACTCTTGTTGAGGCACCAAGTACATTTTATTGGCCATCACACTCTGTGTTCAACCCCCATGTCTGGCAGAAATAAGGCTGGTGATGAAGGGCACAGCTATAGTTAGCAAAGGCAGAAGAAAACCCCCAGACTGTTATATGCTATGTCTTTTCTTTGAAGACCGGCTCGTTTATTGGCAAAGAGTTTGATCGCGGTCTTTTGTCTCTTTAATTTTTTTAATTGGGTCAGGGTGAGTGGAATGAGTCCTTTGAGAAGATTCAAAGCAATCTCACATAGGGATAATATGAGATCAGAAGAACAGAAACCCAAGATGGCCTTCCGTTCTTTAGCTGTAGCCCCAACTAGGCTTCTCAAGAGGGGTAGGTTTCTTTTTAAACGCAGAGACATAGCAGTTACTTTTTAGGAAGGTACGCAGCTGGCCACTCCCATGGGAACATACTGGTTCGTAGCCTCAGGTGTTCTGGAGTATTTGCTTTTAAATCCATGATTAAATAAGAAGATGGCGCTTTGTTAGCATCCTCATAGCTCTCCATAAAGTAGGATTTCCTCTCCGGGTACATCTGCTGAGCTAGAGTGTTAATTTGTAATTTGTCTCTAGGGCTTTTGAACAAAACCATGTAATTGGCGTTCAAACTAATGGTACGACTATTTTTTACCTTGGTGAAACACATTCTGCACCAAGTAAAGTACGGACAGATTTTTATGATGAGTATATTGGGATGTTCGCTACCTGCAGAAAGCATATCGTCCAAAACCAGCAGATTGTTTTTATGAGGAGGGAGAAGTTATTCCTTCAACAAACTTGATTTTTATTTCTTCAACCATTCATCATACAAAGGTTGATAACACGAATAACACCACACAATATTATCAGACTTTTGAGATAACACATGTTCAGAATTCTCTAAAATCCTTTAAAAAAACAAGTTTTACCACTATTGGATGGGCCTGCGATTAAGGCCGAAAATGGTAGTTGCAACCGGGGGTCAAAACCTTCTACAGCAGCCATTATATCTTATGCTTTAAGACACACTGGGGCTTGTAGTGTCAGTATTCAAAGGGCAATGTGATCTTGTCATAGAGACTGCTTTTATTCGCTTTTGATTTCCAACAACATCATGGTCAGCAGCTCTGGGGGGTGGGTGGGGGGGCGATATAAATTTATAGACCTGGTTAGGGGTTGTCATGTTTGTCATTTATTATCATGTCTTGTCCCTGTGCTCCCCATGCTATTCGTTTCCCTCTGCTGGTCTTATTTGGTTCTTTCCCTCCTTCTATCCCTCTCTCTCCCCCTCCCTCTCTCACTCTCTCGCTCTCTCTTCTCTCTATCGTTCCGTTCCTGCTCCCAGCTGTTCCTATTCCCCTAATCATCATTTAGTCTTCCCACACCTGTTCCCGATCCTTTCCCCTGATTAGAGTCCCTATTTATTCCTTTGTGATCCGTTCCTGTCCCGTCGGTTCCTTGTTTTGTATTCACCATGCTGTGATTGTGTTTCGCCCTGTCCTGTCGTGTTTTTTGCCTTCATCAGATGCTGCGTGTGAGCAGGTGGCTCTATCAACTACGGCCTGCGCCTACCCGCTCCTGCAGTCTGTGGCCGCTTCTCTAGTTATTCCCCTCTACAGACTAGAGGATTTTTGTTATTCCCTGTTTGGATTTAAATAAACTCTGTTTCTGTTAAGTCGCTTTTGGGTCCTCTTTCACCTGCATGACAGGGGTGTCCATTTGTATATGGGCTGATTACAAATAACATGTGTTTTAAACCGTAGGAGGTTGTCTAGACAATATATATTCTACCTGGGTTGTTTGACTTTTTAGCCCCCCAAGTCCTTGGGGGTGACATACAGTAAATACGTATTTGAAAGGCATGTGTGTTAATGAATCGAAAGTGCCCATTTTAAGAGACGCCCACCCAATCCTAAACAGTCTCCACACATCTTTTTGGTTTCAAACGCCCCATGCAGAGACACACACCCCACACACCCCTTTTGTTTTGAAAAACACACACATCCTGGCCCGGCACACGCACACCCCCGCGCACACACGTCTGGTGAGATACCTCTTTAAAACCATTTATTTAATTCATAATATTTAGTACAGACCTTTTTAAAACATCTTATAATTAATCCAAAACAATTTTACTGCACAATATTGAAACATGCACGGATGTTTTATTTATCAACATTGGTTGTACAACAGTTATACATCATTACCAGACAGCACTAAACTTTTAATAACCTTTAATGTTTATAACATACTGTTGTAGGAAAGACCGTATTCGTATAAAATAAGACATTGCATTTCTCTGCGACAGACCGGGGCGAGAGAGAAAACAAGAGATTCCCGTTCGTGAACCTCTCTGGGATATTTGGGACGGTAGAGTCCCATCCCGCCAACAACCAGTGAAAGTGCAGGGCACCAAAATCAAAACAACAAAACTCTCATAATTACAATTCCTCAAGCATACAAGCATTTTACACCATTTTAAAGATAAATCCTCGTTAATCCAGCCACAGTGTCTGATTTCAAAAAGGCTTTACAGCGAAATCATCACAAACAATTATGTTTGGTCACCACCAAGTCACAGAAAAGCACAGCCATTTTTTCAGCCAAAGAGAGGAGTCACAAAAAGCGCAAATAGAGATAAAATTAATCACTAACCTTTGATGATCTTCATCAGGTGATACTCATAGGACTTCATGTTATACAATACATATATGTTTTGTTCATTAAAGTGCATATTTATATCCAAAAATCTCATTTTACATTGGCGTGTTATGTTCAGTAGTTCCAAAACATAAGGTGATTTTGCAGAGAGCCACATCAATTCACAGAAATACTCATAATAAACATTGATAAAAGATACAACTATTAAACATGGAACTTCTCCTTAATGCGACCATTGTGTCAGATTTCAAAAAACCTTTACGGAAAAAGCACACCGTGCAATAATCTGAGTATGGTGCTCAGAGCCCAAACCAGCCAAAGAAATATCCGCCATGTTGTGTAGTCAACATTAGTCAGAAATAGCATTATAAATATTCACTTACCTTTGTTGATCTTCATCAGAATGCACTCCCAGGAATCCCAGTTCCACAATAAATGTTTGATTTGTTTGATAATGGCCATCATTTATGTCCAAATAGCTCCTTTTGTCAAAAAGTTCCATTACAGTCCGTACAAACATGTCAAACAATGTATAGATTCAAATTTTAGGACATAAATCTTCAATAACGTTCCAACCGGAGAATTCCTTTGTCTGTAGAAAAGCAATGGAACGCGAGCTAACTCTCATGATCGCGCGTCACGAGCACGTGGCACTCCGCCAGACCTCTGAATCATTCCCCTCTCATTCAGCCCCCCTTCACAGTAGAAGCCTGAAACAACGTTCTAAAGACTGTTGACATCTAGTGGAAGCCTTATGAAGTGCAAGATGACGAATATCCCAATGTATCTTCAATAGGGGCTGAGTTGAAAACCTACAAGCCTCAGATTTCCCACTTCCTGGTTACATTTTTCTCAGGTTTTTGCCTGCCATATGAGTTCTGCTATACTCACAGACATCATTCAAACAGTTTTAGAAACTTCAGAGTGTTTTCTATTATTTCTAATAATATGCATATATTAGCATCTGGGACTGAGTAGCAGGCAGTTTACTCTGGGCACCTTATTCATCCAAGCTACTCAATACTACCCCCCAGTCACCAAGAAGTTAAAACTTTCAGGACCTCACACAAAACGCCCTCGATGCTTTTATCATTGGGTTCGTGACAAGAGACACATAGCACCCCGAGAATTGACCTACGAGACATAATTGTCTGTATAATGTTCTGGGTTTTATTTAAAAAAAATCTTGTTTAGTGTTCTGGGGCCACGTGTTGTTCTGGGCTTTATTTATAATAAGTCTGCCGCAAACCCAATCCCCCCCGGACATTCCTGCTTCATAGACAACAACCCCAAGGGCAGTAAAATAGGGTGGGTGTGGGGTCATCCTCTTTTAAATGTCAAACACATCCCCCCTAATTCAACCAGATCCCTACACATCAATTGTCATGACAAATTCAAAGGAATAGATGCAATATAGATATAAAATAACACACCCTCTAACACGTGACAACAGGATGCATTATATGGCCATAACCACGTGACACCTTCCCACCAGGATGTCCTGGCCAGATGCCCATATTTGGCATGTACGCGTCATCCGGACATAGGGTCATAAATCCGACGTTTGACGTGCGCCGTCTACTTTATTCTCTCTGACATGTTAGCACATTTCTTTTGCCACAGTATTTGAACATTGACATCAATTTAGAAATTAATTGTAAAGGAGTTACAGCAGTATAGTACAGTTTGAGATGTCAGACAGAGCCTGTCCTGGTCTATGCCATGCTCTACAGTAGAATGCCATAATAATGACATGCTGGTATAATACTGGTAAGCCAAAATAAATAAGAGAATAGCTGCCACTTAGTAAACAATTTTATCCACTGCTATGCTGCTAAAATCAGAAATGGTCTAGCCGTAGGGCAGTTTGGGAAAATGCCAGACAGGCTGGACCAACTTAAGGGGATACTTTGGGATTTTGTCAATGAGTACGTTTATCTACTTTCCCCAGAGTCAGATGAACTTGTGGATATCATTTTCTCATCTCTGTGTATAGTAGGAAGGACATTTGAAGTAGTTTCGCTAGCCAATGCTTACTAGCATTAGCACAATGACTGGAAGTCTATAGGTATGTGCTAGCGCTAATTAGCAATTTCCTTCAAACCAGAAGCAGAGACATAAAATTGTTATCCACGAGTTCATCTGACTCTGGGGAAGTAGATAAAGGGCCTCATTGCCAAAATCCCGAAGTATCTCTTTAATTGGGGGTTTTGCAGAATTATCATTATTTGGCTAATTAGAAATGTTCAAGCGGATTTCTGGTCTCATCCGTTCATGCATATAATGTAATAATATATGCCACTTCAGGCAATTTTATCCAAAATGACTCACAGTACGGTGAATGAGTAGCGGACTGCATTTTGTCCTGCCCCAAGCAGGACAAGAACTAGCAACCTTCTGAACAATAACAGACACAGCTCAAAGGCAACTGATAGAGTAAGAGCCTAGTTTGTCAGTGACAGTTGGCTGTGGGAATGAAGGATGTCACTGATACAATACAAATGCACAACCTACATTTCTGGTGGTCTATGTATAGCATTGCCATACGTTATGTATTGTAGGTATGTAGTGATGTAAAAATGTACTGTTTTATCTTTTGTTTTATGTGTAATGTAAGTGCCTTAATGTGCCTTGGCAGCAGCTAATGGGGATCCCTAATAAACACAAATACAAAAATTCCCTGAGGGAATTTAACTCATGACCTTGGCATTGGTGACCCCATGCTCTTACCGATTTCGCCATTTAGGACCACATTATACTGTTACGATACTGCCGCTGTAATTCAATAATACATGCCTCTTAGCAGACACTATTATTCAAAGCAACTAACGGTACTGTGAGTGCCTAGCATACATTTCTAGTATGTGTATGTGAATTCTGCAGGAGCTGACCCAATGTTCTTACCAACTGAGCCAGCAGAGTCACACAGAGCCACACAGAGCCACACAGAGCCACATGATACAGTTCTGGTATAATACATTCCTCTTAGCAGACACTCTTATCCAAAGGAATGTACCGTGCTGTGAATGCGTAACCTACATATCTAGTATGTGATCCCTACAGGAGCTGACCCCATGACATTGGCATTGCTAGCGCCACACCCCTTAGTAAATGAGCCACACATGACCACATAGGCTACTGTTTGTATTCCCTACGGAGTGGATTACTTTTGACGAGAGCCTTTTCGGTCCTGGTCAAAATTAGTGCACTAAATAGGGAATAGAGTGCCATGGATTTAGGATGCAACACTGTACTGCCTTGATATCATACTGTACTTCAATAATATAATGCACGTTTCCCCTAATCACAAATCTGGGATTGCCCCAGTGGAGGCTGTTGAGGTGAGAATGGCTCATTCAAGCCATTATTATTTAATTTCTTTCAATATGTAAAAAAAAACAAATGTTTTTGAAATCGTCCACTTTGAAATTAGAATATTTTGTGTAGATTGTTGACAAACAATTACATTTAATCTCACTTTCTAACAATAAAATATGAATAAATCCAAGGGGTATGAATACTTTTGCAAGGCACTAACATTTCAGTGCCATTAATGAGTTTTTGAAGTACTTTCTGAATTAATTTTCAGAAGAAGCAGAGAAGGCTGACAATAATGTTTATTGCACAGCTGAGGAACATGCTTGCTGAGAGTATAATTTTTCCGAAATGATTTCTCTGTAGCTCAGTTGGTAGAGCATGGGACTTACATTGACAGGGTTGTGGGTTTGATTCCCAAGAGGGACCAGTATATGAAAGAAGTATGCACTCACCACTGTAAATTGCTCTGGACAAGAATGTATGCTAAATGATAAATGATAAATGATAAAACAACTATAACTAATCTCAAGAAATTATACTTATTTAGTATACATTTGCATATTCCCCAGCATCCTTTTCTGCAGTTTATATTTAAATGTATAATATGATATTGTTCCTCATATTTAGCTTATTACAATGTTTTGATGCCCATTTCCAAACAGAATAATGTTGTACTTTTAATGACATATTACACATATTATTGAATTGTTAATTTATTACCATAATGTAAAACAGTTCTCAAAAGTGTTACTTGTAAATTGCTACTTTGTTAACACTGGCTGAGAAGATGCCTTATTCAATCAAGGTAACCTGTATATGAGTAATTACAATAGTTAATGTGCTTAATGGGAGGAGGTGCGCCATTCGGAGTATGGTGTCAGGAAACAACCTCTCACTCAACGTCATCAAATCAACAAAACAAAGGAGATGATCGTGGACTTCAGCAAACAGCAGAGTGAGCACCCCCTTGACGTTTTGATAAGCTCCTCTGCGTACACATCACAGACAAACTGAAATGGTCCACTCACACAGACACTGTGGTGAAGAAGCAGCAACAGCCCCTCTTCAACCTCAGGAGGCTGAATACATTTGGTTTGTCATCTAAAACCCTGACAAACTTTTAAAGATGCACAATTGAGAGCATCCTGTCGGGCTGTATCACCGCCTGGTACGGCAACTGCACGGCCCTCAACCGCAATGCTCACCAGAGGGTTGTGCGGTCTGCACAACGCATCACTGGGGGCAAACTACCTGGCCTCCAGGACACCTACAGCACCCAATGTCACAGAGAGGCCATACATATCAAGGACAACAACCACTTGAGCCACTGCCTGTTCACCGCGCTACCATCCAGAAGGTGAGGTCAGTACAGCTGCATCTAAGCTGGGACCGAGAGACTGAAAAACAGCTTATATCTCAAGGCCATCAGACTGTTAAACAACAATCACTAACTCAGAGAGGCTGCTGCCTACATGGAGTCTCAGTAGTCACTTTAGACAATGGCACTTTAATAATGTTTACATATCTTACATTACTCATCTCATATGTATATGCTGCATCTTATACCATCTATTACATCTTGACTATGATGCTCGGACATCGCTCATCCATATATTTATATGTACATATTCTTATTCCATCCCTTTAGATTTG
The DNA here is from genome assembly GCF_021184085.1 of Oncorhynchus gorbuscha. Classification (NCBI taxonomy): domain Eukaryota; kingdom Metazoa; phylum Chordata; class Actinopteri; order Salmoniformes; family Salmonidae; genus Oncorhynchus; species Oncorhynchus gorbuscha. The sequence goes on along the minus strand of NC_060178.1, from coordinate 79,617,070 downwards.
TGTGTATTAGGTAGTTGTTAGGGAATTGTTAGATTACTTGTTAATGTTACTGCACTATCGGAATTAGAAGCACAAGCATTTCACAAGTCTCGCATTAACATCTGCTAACCCTGTGTATTTGACCAATATAATTGTATTGATTGATGAGTAGAAGTGTATTTGTAAAATGACAAATACAGTATACAATTTTTATTGTAAAGAAAATACAAGAATTCAAATACCGTTTTAGTATTTTGTTAATTTATGAGAAATATACATAAAATGTACTTAAGGTGTATTCAAAGTATAATTGTTTTGCTCTTTATCTAATATACTAAGAATATACTTAAATACACAAAAAAGTGTCCCAATTTAGATATTTTTAAATGAATTTTAATATACTTAAATACTAATAAAATGAAATGTATTTAACATTGTTCCAATTTAGATATTTTAAATATACGTAAAATATGCAAATTAAGTATGATTAATGTATGTATATTTTTTAAATCCACTTGGGTCCCCTCAGCAGCCTCCCTAATCCTAATTTAACGTCCTGTCCAGGAGGTGTACTTCTATAAGATGCCTTGTGCAACAGAAACAGGAGATACCAAATGCCATATCGGCCATTATGGCTCAAACAATGCTTACTTATCAGCAATCCTAACCATTAGAAAGATGAAAACTCTGACCCTTTATTTAACTATGACATACTCGTGGGAACATAATACCACCATGCTTGGGAGATATTGAATACACCTACATTATTCACTGTTTCACAGTAAAATCGCAAAAGTTAATTAAACTCCTATGAAGTCATATTCAACAACTATTCAGGGTTTTATACGGTCGCACCCCCATGTTGTGTTAAAACTACTCTGGTTGTGTTGTCACGTTCGTCGTATGAAGGAGACCAAGGCGCAGCGTGGTATGCGTACAGTCTCTTTATTAAAAGGATGAACACCGAACAAACTAACAAAATAACAAACGAAACGTGAAACTATACAATAGAGTGCTGACAGGCAACTACACATAGTCAAGATCCCACACCAGAAAGTGGGAAAAAGGCCTGCCTAAATATGATCCCCAATCAGAGACAACGATAAACAGCTGTCTGTTTGGGAACCATATCAGGCTAAGATAGATATACAAAACCCCGAGACCTACAAAAAAACCCTAGAGTACCCACCCTAGTCACACCCTGACCTAACCAAAATATATAGAAAACAGAGGTATCTAAAGTCAGGACATGACATGTGTTGATATTTTGGGAGTTAAAACAACACTAAATGGAGTAAATATCCAACTCTCAAAAGATTAAATTGAACTCCAATTGCCATTTAAACACTTTCTGTGCTGTCAGGAGAGTAGCTCTCCAGGAGCAGGGTTGTACAGCCATGACGTACAGCATGTAAAGTTTAACAACCATCTCAGTAAAGGTTGCAAATAATATAACCACTAACAGATTGGAATAGTTAAGAACATTTTTTATTATTTCTGTGTCACATAAGGTAAAAGACAATCGAATCAAACAATTATAAGAATCAAACTTCAACATTACATGCTGGGAAATATGACAGTTAGGCCCATCCCACCTCTGTGGATACTCCATAGATTTGACTCTGTCTTTGGTTACTCTTAATGAGTTAAAAGTACTTCATTACAATTAACTCCAGTTATCAACACTGACTCTAGGGAGAGTATCACTCTGTTGACAATAAATGTAACTCCAGGAGCGTCAATTTAACCATAAAAACTTCAACTCTCGTTGATTTACTGTGTTTGTTCATTAGCTCACTCACTCACCCATCAATTCAAACCTTGCTGTACCTTATTTTCTGTCAGAGCCATAGACATAGATAGACATCACAGTGTTGCATCTGTGAGAACACGGGCAACGCTAGCCTCTATAAATCCGAGAGTGGAAGACCAACAGCACAGACAACCAGTAAAGTACATTTAAATGTCATTTTATTCAACATTCTGGCTTGTAGAGACTATTGCATCTTTTTTTACAGTGTCTTCTTTCAGAGTGATATCCATGGAGTAAACATTGTAACAGTCTAACGTTTAGACAAGGGCAGAGACATTGTGGCCATCTACATTTTGAAGTAGTACATTTTCTTATTCTCTACTTCTATGAGTTGGCAAAAAAACTTAAAAGGGTGCACACTGCAACCTATATTGTGTTGTTTATAAAGCCAAGGTTTTTTATTGCCACCTGCAGTTATGGAATGTTTCCTCAAGATTACAATACATTTTCTGATTTTCCTGGTAACCTGGATGGAATTATGTGATCTTTCTTTAACCCATAGGACTTCCCTTCCAGTTGAATGGTGAAAGTCCTCAATCGTGCTGCCCATGCTAAAATGGACTTTTGGGCACGAGAGTCTATCTATCTCTGTGGTCAGAGCTCATCTTTAGTCTGGAGTTGGTATCTGCTGCCATCTGCTGGATAGAGTTAGTCAGATTTCTCTGTTGGAGTAGGATAAGGTTGTCATCACTAGGTGGAACTAAAGTGCTTCTCTGAGTTTCCTCTATCATCTATGTTCTCATATGAGCCTCTCCAAATACCTTTGCTGGTAAGGCCAGGACAACTTCTACCCATTGTATTAAAACAAACATTTAAGGCTCAAACATACCTTATTTCTGCCTGTCTAGCTCACCGGACAGGCAGGCTGGAGTCAAAGGATGAAGTGCAAAAATAGATAAAAACAAGTAATGGTAACAGTAGTTAGAATAAATAATAATGTCAGCAAAATAACAAAACAAAATGATATACAAATAATTATTTCTTCCAAGACATCAAAATCTGGTTTTGGCGACTGATAGGCTTACTGTCTACCGACATGGTATACTCTCCTCATCAGAACCCAAGTGGCAAAGCCAGATAGAAGTGCCTTCAGGTGGTCACTGGGCAAAACTATTGGCACAACAAGCAGGGGTGCACATTACCAATAACTGGCTGAAACCTCCTTAACAAGCTAAAGGCTACAAAAGACGTTAAGCAGACTATCATAACATCACATAATATTCACAGAGAGGCTGATATACACTGAGTATACCAAACATTAGGAACACCTTCCTAAAATTGAACAGGTGAATCCAGGTGAAAGCTATGATCCTTTATTGATGTCACTTGTTAAATCCACTTCAATCAGTATAGATGTCAGTATAGATCAGTGGTCCCCAAACTTTTTATAGTCCTGTACACCTTCAAACATTCAACCTCCAGCTGCGTACCCCCTCTAGCACCAAGGTCACCGCATTCTCAAATGTTGTTTTCTTCCATCATTGTAAGCCTGCCACACACACTGTATGATACATTTATTAAATATAATAATCAGTGTGTTTGTCACAACCCGGATCATGGGAAGTGACAACGAGCTCTTATAGAACCAGGGCACAAATAATAATATAATAATAATCAATAATTTTGCTATTTATTTAACCATCTTATATTGAAAACCTTATTTGTTCAACGAAAATTGTGAATAATTCAGCACAGATGAATGAGAAGGGTGTGCTTAAAAGGATGCACATAACTATGCAATGTTGGGTTGTATTGGAGAGACTCTCAGTCTTAATGTTCCACACACAGTCTGTGCCTGTATTTAGTTTTCATGCTAGCGAGGGCCGAGAATCCACTCTCACATAGGTATGTGGTTGCAAAGGGCATCAGTGGCTTAACAGCGCAATTTGCCAAGGCAGGATACTCTGAGTGCAGCCCAATCCAGAAATCTGTCAGTGGCTTCTGATTAAACTCAATTTTCACAGAACCTCTTGTTGCAATTTCGATCAGGCTCTCTCGTTCAGATGTCGGTAAGTGGACTGGAGGCAGGGCATGAAAGGGATAACAAATCCAGTTGTTTGCGTCGTCCGTTTCATGAAAGTACCTGCTTAATTGTGCACCCAACTCACTCAGGTGCTTCACTATATCACATTTGACATTGTCCGTAAAGCTTGAGTTCATTTGCACATACAAAATCATACAATGATGGAAAGACCTGTGTGATGCCCTTATTAATGCAGACAGAGAATAGCTTCAACTTCATAGCCTCAATTTTGTCCCGTACATTGAATATAGTTGCAGAGAGTCCCTGTAATCCTAGATTTTGATCATTCAGGCGAGAAAAAACATCACCCAGATAGGCCAGTTGTGGGAGAAACTCGTCATCATGCAGGCGGTCAGACAAGTGAAAATTGTGATCAGTTAAGGAAACTTTAAGCTCATCTCTCAATTCAAAAAAACGTGTCAATACTTAATAACCAGCAAACTTCTGTTGTATGTTGTAAAAGCGTTACATGGTCGCTGCCCATATCGTTGCATATCGTTTTCTGCACTATTTTCTGCATAGTGCAGAAAATACAAAAGATTTCAGGGGCCTTGCTTTAACAAAGTTAACCATTTTCACGATAGTGTCCAAAACATATTTCAAGCTGTCAGGCATTCCCTTGGCAACAAGAGCCTGTCAGTGGATGTTGTAGTGTACCTAAGTGGCGTCATCAGGAGCAACTGCTTGCACGCGCGTTACCACTCCACTATGTCTCCCTGTCATGGATTTTGCGCCATCAGTACAGATACCAACACATCTCGACCATTAAAGTCCCTTTGATGTCACAAAGCTCTCCAGTACTTAAAATATATCCTCTCCTGTTGTCCTGGTGGTTTGCGGAAGAGGATGTCTTCCTTAGTTATAGTTACTTCATGCCTCGATCAGACTGGCAGCATCTTTGCTACACCAGAAGTACATTAATTTCCAATGGAACTTTGGAACATTGGCCTTTCATTTTAGAAGATGCTCTTATCCAGAGCGACTTACAGTAGTGTTCGCAGTGTGAGTCCGGTCATTTCCGGTCACAACTTGCAGACTTGTTTACGTGTTGCTGTGCGTTTTGTTGCCAACCTTACTTTGCTACCTGACAACTTTACGGTTGTTACTTTTTAATTACCGTTTATATTTTTTTGTTTTTTCTTCACTCAACTTTTTTTTTCATTCAACTATTTCAATCCAGACGCTTTATCTGGACGTGGTTCATCAGGACCTCCAACAGACGAAGCTAAGTAGTAACATTAACAAGATGCCTTCTAATTGCAGTCGCTGTACTGATAATATACAGGAGAATGATCGCCTTATGGCGAGGATAGCTGTGCTGCAAGCCCAGCTTCAGGCGCAAGCGTTAGGCAAGGGTAATTTCAGTAGGAAAGGATTAAACAGCGTCTGTGCCACCAGTAAGTACAGATAGTAGTATAAATCCCCTCGCACAGTCCCCGCAGCCGGACAACTTTCTCATGGCTTCCGGAGGGAAATGCTGTAGGAATGCTCAACCGGTGTCGCTCATTCAGCCGACAGTAACTTTCAACCGGTTTTCCCCATTAAGCAGCGAGTTGGAATCAGAGGCCGAGCCTTCTCTGGTCTCTAGTCCTCCTGTTATGGGCTCTGAGACACCCAAGCTTCCCACCATTAGTTCTGACAAATTGAAAACCCTAGTCATTGGCGACTCCATTATTAGACTTAAAACAGTCATCCAGCGATCATACACTGTTTACCAGGGGGGCAAGGCTACCGACGATAAGGCTAATCTGAAGATGGTGCTGGCTAAAGTTAATACTGGTGAGTGTAGAGAGAAAAAGAGATTGTTATCCATGTCGGAACCAACAATGTTAGGAAGAAACCGTCAGAGGTCAACAAGCACAACATAGCTTCAGCGTGTTAATCAGCTAGAAAGATGTGTCGGCATCGAGTAATTGTCTCTGGCCTCCTCCTAGTTAGGGGTAGTGATGAGCTCTACAGCAGAGTCTCACAACTCAATCGCTGGTTGAAAACTGTTTTTTTTGCCTCTCCCAAAAGATAGAATTGATAGATAATTGGCCCTCTTTCTGGGATTCACCCACAAACCCACGACCGAGCCTGACCTGCTGAGGAGTGACGGACTCCATCCTAGCTGGAGGGGTGCTCTCATCTTATCTACCAACATAGACATGGCTCAAACTCCTCTAGCTCCACAATGAAATAGGGTGGCAGGCTGTTAGCCAGCCTGCCAGCTAAGTGGAGTCTGCCACTAGCACAGTCAGTGTAGTCAGCTCAGCTATCCCCATTGAGACCGTGTCTGTGCCTCAACCTAGGTTGGGCAAAACTCAACATGGCGGTGTTTGCCTTAGCAATCTCACTAGGATTAAGACCTCCTCCATTCCTGCCATTATTGAAAGAGATTGTGATACCTCACATCTCAAAATAGGGACATGTAATGTTAGATCCCTCACTTCCAAGGCAGTTATAGTCAATGAACTAATCACTGATCATAATCTTGATGTGATTGGCCTGACTGAAACATGGCTTAAGCCTGATGAATTTACTGTGTTAAATGAGACCTCACCTCCTGGTTACACTAGTGACCATATCCCCCATGCCTCCCACAAAGGCGGAGGTGTTGCTATCATTTACGATAGCAAATTTAAATTTACCAAAAAATACTGTGTTTTTTTCTTTTGAGCTTCCAGTCATGGAATCTATGCAGCCTACTCAATCACTTTTTATAACTACTGTTTTACAGGCCTCCTGGGCCATATACAGCGTTCCTCACTGAGTTCCCTGAATTCCTATCGGACCTTGTAGGCATAGCAGATAATATTCAAATTTATGGTGATTTTAATTATCACATGGAAAAGTCCACAGACCCACTCCAAAAGGCTTTCGGAGCCATCATCGACTCAGTGGGTTTTGTCCAACATGTCTCTGGACCTACTCCCTGTCACAGTCATACTCTGGACCTAGTTTTGTCCCATGGAATAAATGTTGTGGATCTTAATGCTTTTCCTCATAATCCTGGACCACCAGACCACCGTTTTATTACGTTTGCAATCGCAACAGAAAATCTGCTTAGACCCCAACCAAGGAGCATCAAAAGTCGTGCTATAAATTCTCAGACAACCCAAATATTCCTTGATGCCCTTCCAGACTCCCTCTGCTTACCCAAGGACATCAGAGGACAAAAATCAGCACATCCAGGTGGACTGGGGACAGCAAGGAGTCATCATGCCAGGTAGTCCTGAGGTATGGTCCTAGGGCTCAGGTCCTCCGAGAGAGAGAAAGAAAGAGAGAAAGAGAGAATTAGAGAGAGCACACTTAGATTCACACAGGACACCGAATAGGACAGGAGAAGTACTCCAGATATAACAAACTGACCCTAGCCCCCCGACACATAAACTACTGCAGCATAAATACTGGAGGCTGAAACAGGAGGGGTCAGGACACACTGTGGCCCCATCCGAGGACAACCCCGGACAGGGCCAAACAGGAAGGATACAACCCCACCCACTTTGCCCAAGCACAGGCCCCACACCACTAGAGGGATATCTTCAACCACCAATTTACCATCCTGAGACAAGGCCGAGTATAGCCCACAAAGATCTCTGCCACGACACAACCAAAGGGGGGTGTCAACTGTTCTGCCTGCGGCTATTGGACCCTGACCTGTTCACCAGACGTGCTACCTGTCCCAGACCTGCTGTTTTCAACTCTTTAGAGACTGCAGGAGTGGTAGAGATACTCTTAATGATCGGCTATGAAAAGCCAACTGACATTCACTCCTGAGTTGCTGACTTGCTGCACCCTCGACAACTAAAGTGATTATTATTATTCGACCATGCTGGTCATTTATGAACATTTAAACATCTTGGCCATGTTCTGTTATAATCTCCACCCGGCACAGCCAGAAGAGGACTGGCCACCCCACATAGCCTGGTTCCTCTCTAGGTTTCTTCCTAGGTGTTGGCCTTTCTAGGGAGTTTTTCCTAGCCACCGTGCTTCTACACCTGCATTGCTTGCTGTTTGGGGTTTTAGGCTGGGTTTCTGTACAGCAATTTGAGATATCAGCTGATGTAAGAAGGGCTGTATAAATACATTTGATTTGATTCCCCCCATAAACGGAATGGACATATACTGAAACAGGAGCTGTGCCAGGCCCGCCACGTCTCTTGACTTATCCAGCTGTAACACATACAATTCATTGGCATGTAAGCTAACCAGTAATTGTTTCAAAATGTTTCCTGCCATGTCACTGATGCGTCATGAAACAGTGTTGTTTGATGAAGACATTGTCTGTGTAGTTTTTTTGGCCTATTGCCCCAGCATTGTCCCAGCTATATCTGTGGAAGCAGGAAGAATTAGTATGGGCCTACCGATCACGGCCGGTTGTGATACAGCCTAGGATCGAACCTGAGTCTATAGTGACACATCTAGCACTGTGATGCAGTGCCTTAGACCGCTGTGCCACTCAGGATCCCTACTTGACACAACTGTGGGAAGCATTGGAGTCAACATGGGCCAGCATCCCTGTGTAACACTTTCGACACCTTGTAGAGTCCATGCCCCGATGAACTGAGGCCCCATTTGGGCTCACCTGAGAAATTCTGTACTAATCTTATCAAACAAGTAAGTTAGGAACAGACAAAAAAATACTGTATATATTTCAATATGAACATCTCCACATTGACAATCTTCCCGATAGGTCACATTAAAATGCTATCAAACTGCAAAGAATTTGGTTAAAAATGTCAAGTTGTCATTTATATCGGTGGGTGTTCTTATCTCTTATCTCACCAGGTGTCGCCCATCTTCCCCATTATCCCCTGAGTATTTCTACCTGTGTTTTCTGTCTGTCTGTGACAGTTTGTCTTGTTTGTCCAGTCAACCAGCCTTTTGTCTCAGTGCCTGTTTCCCCCCCGCCCCAGTCTCTATTTTCCTCGCTCTCCTGGTTTTGACCATTGCCTGTCCTGACTCTCAGCCCCCCTGCCTTACCACTCTGCCTGAGCCTGCCTGCCGTACTGTGCCTGCCTGCCGTCCTGTGCCTGCCTGCCGTCCTGGTCTGCCTGCCGTCCTGTGCCTGTCTGCCGTCCTGTGCCTGCCTGCCTGCAGTCCTGTGCCTGCCTGCCTGCCGTACTGTGCCTGCCTGCCGTCCTATGCCTGCCTGCCTGCAGTCCTGTGCCTGCCTGCCTGCCGTCCTGTGCCTGCCTGCCTGCAGTCCTGTGCCTGCCTGCCTGCCGTCCTGTGCCCGACTGCCTGCCATCCTGTGCCTGCCTGCAGTCCTGTGCCTGCCTGCCTGACGTCCTGTGCCTGCCTGCCTGCAGTCCTGTGCCTGCCTGCTGTCCTGCGCCTGCCTGCCGTCCTGTGCCTGCCTGCCGTCCTGTGCCTGCCTGCCTGCCTGCCTGCCGTCCCGTGCCTGCCTGCCGTCCCGTGCCTGCCTGCCGCCCTGTGCCTGGCTGCAGTCCTGTGCCTGCCTGCAGTCCTGTGCCTGCCTGCCGTCCTGTGCCTGCCTGCCGTCCTGTGTCTGCCTGCCGTCCTGTGTCTGCCTGCCATCCTATGCCTGCCTGCCTGCCTGCCGTCCTGTGCCTGCCTGCCGTCCTGTGCTTGCCTGCCTGCCGTCCTGTGCCTGCCTGCCATCCTGTGCCTGCCTGCCGTCCTGTGTCTGCCTGCCGTCCTATGCCTGCCTGCCTGCCTGCCGTCCTGTGCCTGCCTGCCGTCCTGTGCCTGCCTGCCGTCCTGTGCCTGCCTGCCTGCCGTCCTGTGCCTGCCTGCCTGCCGTCCTGTGCCTGCCTGCCGTCCCGTGCCTGCCTGCCTGCCTGCCGTCCCGTGCCTGCCTGCCGCCCTGTGCCTGCCTGCAGTCCTGTGCCTGCCTGCCGTCCTGTGCCTGCCTGCCGTCCTGTGTCTGCCTGCCGTCCTATGCCTGCCTGCCTGCCTGCCTGCCTGCCGTCCTGTGCCTGCATGCCGTCCTGTGCCTGCCTGCCATCCTGTGCCTGCCTGCAGTCCTGTGCCTGCCTGCCGTCCTGGTCTGCCTGCCGTCCTCTGCCTGCCTGCCGTCCTGTGCCTGCCTGCCGTCCTGTGCCTGCCTGCCCTCCTGTGTCTGCCTGCCGTCCTGGTCTGCCTGCCGTCCTGTGCCTGCCTGCCGTCCTGTGCCTGCCTGCCGTCCCGTGCCTGCCTGCCGTCCCGTGCCTGCCTGCCGCCCTGTGCCTGCCTGCAGTCCTGTGCCTGCCTGCAGTCCTGTGCCTGCCTGCCGTCCTGTGCCTGCCTGCCGTCCTGTGTCTGCCTGCCGTCCTGTGTCTGCCTGCCATCCTATGCCTGCCTGCCTGCCTGCCGTCCTGTGCCTGCCTGCCGTCCTGTGCTTGCCTGCCTGCCATCCTGTGCCTGCCTGCCATCCTGTGCCTGCCTGCCTGCCGTCCTGTGCCTGCCTGCCGTCCTGTGCCTGCCTGCCTGCCGTCCTGTGCCTGCCTGCCTGCCGTCCTGTGCCTGCCTGCCTGCCGTCCTGTGCCTGCCTGCCGTCCCGTGCCTGCCTGCCTGCCGTCCCGTGCCTGCCTGCCGCCCTGTGCCTGCCTGCAGTCCTGTGCCTGCCTGCCGTCCTGTGCCTGCCTGCCGTCCTGTGTCTGCCTGCCGTCCTATGCCTGCCTGCCTGCCTGCCTGCCTGCCGTCCTGTGCCTGCATGCCGTCCTGTGCCTGCCTGCCATCCTGTGCCTGCCTGCAGTCCTGTGCCTGCCTGCCCTCCTGTGTCTGCCTGCCGTCCTGGTCTGCCTGCCGTCCTATGCCTGCCTGCCTGCCTGCCGTCCTGTGCCTGCCTGCCGTCCTGTGCCTGCCTGCCCTCCTGTGTCTGCCTGCCGTCCTGGTCTGCCTGCCGTCCTGTGCCTGCCTGCCGTCCTGTGCCTGCCTGCAGTCCTGTGCCTGCCCGCCTGCCGTCCTGTGCCTGCCTGCCTGTCGTCCTGTGCCTGCCTGCCGTCCTGTGCCTGCCTGCCTGCAGTCCTGTGCCTGCCTGCCGTCCTATGCCTGCCTGCCTGCCGTCCTGTGCCTGCCTGCCGTCCTGTGCCTGCCTGCCTGCAGTCCTGTGCCTGCCTGCCTGCCGTACTGTGCCTGCCTGCCGTCCTATGCCTGCCTGCCTGCAGTCCTGTGCCTGCCTGCCTGCCGTCCTGTGCCTGCCTGCCTGCAGTCCTGTGCCTGCCTGCCTGCCGTCCTGTGCCCGCCTGCCTGCCATCCTGTGCCTGCCTGCAGTCCTGTGCCTGCCTGCCTGACGTCCTGTGCCTGCCTGCCTGCAGTCCTGTGCCTGCCTGCTGTCCTGCGCCTGCCTGCCGTCCTGTGCCTGCCTGCCGTCCTGTGCCTGCCTGCCTGCCGTCCTGTGCCTGCCTGCCTGCCGTCCTGTGCCCGCCTGCCTTAAATACGAATGAGTCACTCTGTGGTCACTAAGTGTGAGTGTGAAAATGTGTCTGTGGATGAGGCTTTGTGTGTCTGGACAGTTGTGTTTTCAGGTCTTTTAAAGGATTACTGTTTAGTGGGGGACCCCACCGATCTCTGTGTGCCAGAGAAAGGCTTTGAGATGAGAACTAGCCTTTAGTGAACTCATTGAGGATCTCCTCTCTGGCCTCTCACTCTCACTGATTCAACCTGACATAGAGCACTGTGCCTGCCTGCCGTCCTATGCCTGCCTGCCTGCCGTCCTGTGCCTGCCTGCCTGCCGTCCTGTGCCTGCCTGCCTGCAGTCCTGTGCCTGCCTGCCTGCCGTCCTGTGCCCGCCTGCCATCCTGTGCCTGCCTGCAGTCCTGTGCCTGCCTGCCTGCCGTCCTGTGCCTGCCTGCCGTCCTGTGCGTGCCTGCCTGCAGTCCTGTGCCTGCCTGCTGTCCTGTGCCTGCCTGCCTGCCTTCCTGTGCCTGCCTGCCATCCTGTGCCTGCCTGCCTGCAGTCCTGTGCCTGCCTGCCTGCCGTTCTGTGCCTGCCTGCCTGCCTGCCATCCTGTGCCTGCCTGCCGTCCTGTGCCTGCCTGCCATCCTGTGCCTGCCTGCAGTCCTGTGCCTGCCTGCTGTCCTGTGCCTGCCTGCCTGCCGTCCTGTGCCTGCCTGCCTGCTGTCCTGTGCCTGCCTGCCGTCCTGTGCCTGCCTGCCTGCCATCATGTGCCTGCCTGCCGTCCTGTGCCTGCCTGCCGTCCTGTGCCTGCCTGCCTGACATCCTGTGCCTGCCTGCAGTCCTGTGCCTGCCTGCCGTCCTGTGCCTGCCTGCCGTCCTGTGCCTGCCTGCCGTCCTGTGCCTGCCTGCCTGCCATCCTGTGCCTGCCTGCAGTCCTGTGCCTGCCTGCTGTCCTGTGCCTGCATGCCTGCCGTCCTGTGCCTGCCTGCCTGCCGTCCTGTGCCTGCCTGCCGTCCTGTGCCTGCCTGCCTGCCATCCTGTGCCTGCCTGCAGTCCTGTGCCTGCCTGCCATCCTGTGCCTGCCTGCCCTCCTGTGTCTGCCTGCCGTCCTGGCCTGCCTGCCGTCCTGTGCCTGCCTGCCTGCCGTCCCGTGCCTGCCTGCCTGCCGTCCCGTGCCTGCCTGCCGCCCTGTGTCTGCCTGCAGTCCTGTGCCTGCCTGCCGTCCTGTGCCTGCCTGCCGTCCTTTGCCTGCCTGCCGTCCTGTGTCTGCCTGCCGTCCTATGCCCGCCTGCCTGCCTGCCTGCCCTCCTGTGCCCGCCTGCCGTCCTGTGCCTGCCTGCCTGCCATGCTGTGCTTGCCTGCCGTCCTGTGCCTGCCTGCCATCCTGTGCCTGCCTGCCGTCCTGCCGTCCTGTGCCTGCCTGCAGTCCTGTGCCTGCCTGCCTGCCTGCCTGCCGTCCTGTGCCTGCCTGCCTTAAATACGAATGAGTCACTCTGTGGTCACTAAGTGTGAGTGTGACAATGTGTCTGTGGATGAGGCTTTGTGTGTCTGGACAGTTGTGTTTTCAGGTCTTATAAAGGATTACTGTTTAGTGGGGGACCCCACCGATCTCTGTGTACCAGAGAAAGGCTTTGAGATGAGAACTAGCCTTTAGTGAACTCATTGAGGATCTCCTCTCTGGCCTCTCACTCTCACTGACTCAACCTGACATAGAGCACTGAGAGAATATACACAAATTCAAAGGGACAAAATAACACAGAACAGCAGAGCATGGATACATACACACAATTCCTCTGAGCCGTGTCACACACTAAAATGTCACACGCAAGCGCACAAACACACTTTTGTATTGCTATCCTTGTGGGGACCAAATAATTGATTCCCATCCAAAATCCTAGTTCCCTAATCCCTTTTAACCTAACCATAACCTTAACTCCAAACCCCTAACCCTAGAACTATACCTAACTCCTAAACCTAACCGTAACCCCTACCCTTAATTCTAACTGTAACCCTAAACCTAAAATAACATTTTTCATCATGGGGAGTCAAAATGTTCCCACTTGTCTGAATTTTCCTTCTTTACTATCCCTGTGAGGACTTCTGGTACTCACAAGGATATTTAAACAAAAACAAAAACACATACACACTTGAATCCCTCCCTGCAAGCCCTCTCCATTCCCAAATGCAGTACAGTAAGACTCGCTTCGTTTCCTGACTCTTCTAAACTATGAAACAATCCTCAAATGGATTGATTATAACTCCTCAGTAATCCTCAAACAACCATTAACATGAAAGTCTAAAGAAAAGGGAATTAGGGAAAATCTGTCCAACAACCATTTTCCTTTTGTAATAAACAGAAAAGGACTCATCTTACTAAGTAAGGAGACTCAGCTATGTTTCTGTGGTTAGAACAGAGGAGGGACATTCACCAAGGTCCATGTACTATAGACTCCCTGGCCACATCAGAGTGTGTGTTTGTCTCTGTGCACACGCACATGTGTGTGTCTACATGTTGTCTTCCAGTGGTTTTGACTTGTGCCCAACACCTTCCTTCATCCAGTCCAATAGGTAATACGATTCGTGGTTTTAGAGCTCTCTCCCTTTCTTTCTCTCTTTCCTTCTCTCTCTCTCTCTCTCTCTCTCTCTCTCTCTCTCTCTCTCTCTCTCTCTCTCTCTCTCTCTCTCTCTCTCTCTCTCTCCTTTCTTTCTCTCTTTCCTTCTCTCTCTCTCTCTCTCTCTCTCTCTCTCTCTCTCTCTCTCTCTCCTTTCTTTCTCTCTTTCCTTCTCTCTCTCTCTCTCTCTCTCTCTCTCTCTCTCTCTCTCTCTCTCTCTCTCTCTCTCTCTCTCTCCCTTTCTTTCTCTCTTTCCTTCTCTCTCTCTCTCTCCCTGTCTCTTTTTTTCTTTCTCTCTCTCCGTATGCTTTTGCGTATGTGTGCATGTGTGTGTGTCAAGCTGAGTGCTTCAGCAGTCAGCTTGGTAAAGCCATCAAACGTGATAACCTGTGTGAGTGCTAAGAATGTTTTGCTGCTAATTCAATAGCCATCATTTCCTCTCAGTCACAATAAGTTTAGCTTAGAGATGATTGACATCCTGGTTGAGATGGGTCTCTTTGAAGTGGGTGTGTGCACATGCGTTTGTGCGTGCCTTTGCCTGCGTGCGTGTGCACGTGCGTGTGTGTTTAGTGCTGTGTGAGTTATATCTTTCATGTATCTGGGGAAAAGATTTGGATCATACTGTACACTCCCTGTACACAGATTAAGTGATGTGTGTGTGTGCGTGTGTGTGCGTGTGTGCGTGCGTGTGTGTGTGGAAAAAGGTCTGGATGAGACCATACATTCCATGTCCTGTACCTTGATCATGTCAGGAGAGACTGTCTTCACCCCAAATGGCACCCTATTTCCTTTATAGTTCACTACTTTTGATTAAGGCCTATATGGCTTTGGTTAAAATTATTGCACTACATAGGGAATAAGGTGCCATTTGGGACTCGAGCTCAGAAAGATTATGTTTTCTTAACTGCACCCAAAAATGTATCAACCAAATAACCAGTAACCACATTCACATTTCTCTGGTTTCATGCATTTAATGTCTTTATCTCTTGTCCTCTATGTCTATTTGGATATAGTTAAATAGTCTAAAGTGACTTCTTCTCATGTCCTTCATCTGCACAAATATGAAATAACGAAGGATTTACAATTATTCATGCATGATGCTTTCACCTATCCTGTGCAGATAATGGGGAAGATATCACTTCAGATTGGTTCGCATGGTTCGCTTTTGAAAAACTTTCTCTCCAAAAAAAATAATTTCCTCTGAATCCACAGTTTCTGTCACTCATCTGTAGAATGTTTTTTGTATTTCCCCTGCATGCTTGTGTTCAGTTTGTTCAGTTTCCCAAATATGTCTGTTACATAGGCAAGGAGACACATTTTCTTTAAATTACACAGAAAGTCAACCAAGTCAGTTTTTTTTTACATCCATTGTGAATGACAACATTTCTTCTCTCAATGCAAAATATCTTTCCAACACTCCCTAGATAACTAGCAAGCCTCAGTGTGAAATATAACATTGTCATGCTCTGATCCCATATCCCCACAAAGTTTTGCAAACAGGCTGTCGTGCAGTGGATGTGCTCAGCTCTTTTGCCGGAAGTTGCTCTCGATGTATCATACGATGGGCATCTAGGCCCTCACAGCTAACGTCCATTTGGAGAGCATTAGCTGGGGAGTTTTTGAGTCATTCAGTCAGAGTTTCCTCTTGATTGCAAGCAACAGCATACCTTCTTTGTTTAACAGTGTTATCCGACAAAGGTATTGATGTGAGTTTCTGTGTCTCTGCCTTCCCACACATTGTTTTCACCATATCAATTGTGGCCAGTAATATCAAAGTCTCTGCAATAGGGTGTAGTTTCATAGCGTAGTGGGCCTAGCCACACTCTAAGAATTAGGGGTTCAACAAGGGTTCTTCTTTGAACCTTAGGGTTCTTGGCACTAAACATTTGCCCACAAGAGGTAGGGTTCATTGAGGAACCTCCTTAGTTGGTGCGGGTTCTTGCAGGAACCTAACTGCCCAACTGAAACATTTGGACGTGAATTTGAAAGGACAACAAGTGCAGGCACTTAACTGAAAAATGTAAAGATCTCCTCAATTTAAGGTTTAAATTGATATGGTTTTGTGTTGATACCATCTATCTTTTCATATTTGTGCAAATATTTCTACAACAGAAAATGGACACAATTCAATGGATATCAATCAATAGAGAGGTAAGAATATGTACTGTATGCTATAAGAGTATGTTGAAGGCTAGCTGTATTGGGTGCAGATGACTGTACTTTTATTAATGAAAATAATAGAGGGGGGTAGTTCAAAAATGAACCCCAAGAGGTTCTTCAACAGAACTTATAGGGGTTCCCTCACAGTTTCAATTTGAAGAACCCCTAAATAATAGTCCAGGAGTGCATTCACTGTTGGAATGATTCAAGTGCAACGGTCAAGTGTCACCTTTTCCATGATATAAGGGCGCTCTCTGGTTGAATTTTATATATTTCTTCAGGATTTTCTCAATTTTCCAGCAACACCCTTCTCAGGTGACCCCACATGGGGTCGTGACCCCTAGTTTGGGAACCACTGTCTTAGAGTCAATATTTGTGTGTGTATTTGATTGTTTTATGGATAATATTAGTCGGAATGTAAAGGGACAGACAGATACAGAGAGAGACAGTGAGGAATGGCCGAGGCGGGATTTGAAACCCTGTCGTCAGCGGGCATGTTGTGGTTGAGTTGGCAATGCTACCACTAGACCAGACTATTTTTTCTTATGTGTTTATCAACATTTCTGAGAGTGCAAGTTACTGTGAGGTCAAGTTAATGTGTACGAAAATGTGGTTTTTGGACACGAGTGAATAAATCACATGATTTGTTTCCTTTTCTTTTTTGTTGTTTGAGTCTAACAAATATAATTGGTTGTTCACATTTACTTTGCTTACAAATATTTTAGGTTCTAATGAGGTACGACAGTTGAACTGAGCTCATGAGGCATTTATACATGATATTTTTTCAAGAATCAATGGGTTCCTATCATGAAGGTCCAAAATGTAATGTAACTAACAGGCAGTGACTTTCATACAGCAGAATTATGTCACCATTTGATTGCGACACATCAAGCAAAACAATTTATTCTGTATGCTCTTCAGCAAATGCTCCTCAAAAACATTCACTTTTCCCGCATTTGGGATTTTTAGATGTGGCCACCTTAAGAGGCTAACCAGATAAGGCACTAAATACTCTAGTGCTAAATACGACTGCTAGAATCTTGACTAGAACCCCAATAAATTATCATATTACTCCAGTGCTAGCCTCCCTACACTGGCTTCCTATTAGGGCTGATTTCAAGGTTTTGCTGTTAACGTACAAAGCATTACATCAACTTACTCCTACCTATCTCTCCGATTTGGTGCTTCCGTACATATCTACTTGTGTGCTATGGTCACAAGACGCAGGCTACTTGTTCCTAGAATTTCTAAGCAAACAGCTGGAAGCAGGGCTTTCTCATATTTTTTATGGAATGATCTGCCGATTCATATGAGAGACGCAGACTAAGTCTGAACCTTTAAGTCTTTACTGAAGACTCATCTCTTCAGTAGGTCCTATGATTGACTGTAGTCTGGCCCAGGGTTGCGAAGGTGAACACAAAGAGCTGGAGTGACAAACAACCCTTGCGGTCTCTGCCTGGCCCCCTCTCTCCACTGAGATGCTCTGCCTTTGACTCTATTAGAGGGTTTGAGACACTGGCTTGCTCGCGCTCTCCCATGCCACGCCTAGGAGTGGTGCATCACGTCATGCCAGGCTTTTTTTGCTATTCTCGACTTGAGTGGGTTGAGTCACTGACATGATCTTTCTGTCCGGTTTTGAGCCCCTTTGAGCTCATGCAGTGGGGGAGATCTTCATGGGCTATACTCAGCCTTGTCTCAGGGAAGTAAGTTAGTAGTCTGTTGATGTCCCTTTGGTGGTCTGGTGGCTGTGCTATGGCAGAGTGGGTGGGGTAATATTCTGCTGGTTTGCCCTGTCCTGGGTTAACTCTAGACGGGGCCACAGTGTCCTCCAACCAGTTGGACCAGTTCACAGAGAGACAGGGATAGTTTGGCTAATGTTCAGTGTGCCTGCAGAGGGACTTGACTATCGTAGAGCAGTGATGTAACTAACTCGGCCTGCATGCTAACAGAATGACCAAGTGTAGTGTCAGTCTTTGCACCCAATAAATCTACAATCTACGCACCACCCCGTCCCCTGTTGATGACACGTGTCTCTCTACGCATCCAGAGAATGTCTAATCATCCAAAAGCCACATAAGTGATACACAAACAAATATGAGGAGAACATATTGAATATCAAGGCGATACACTACCATTCCCTTACCACATGCTGCAGAGAGGGACTAGCAGTCACCCTTACAACAACAAAAAACCATGTACAATTGGCAGGTTCACATGAGAAATCTGCGGTTTCACATGACTAACATTCACATGTGAAAATCACATTTGCCGTTTCATATGTGAAAAACATCCACACTCTTGAAATAATTTTGATATCTTTGTCAAAAGAGAGATCAGGGTCCAGAGTAATGCTGAAGGTCCTTCACAGTTTTATTTGAGATGACTGTATAACCATTGAGATGCATTGTCAGATCCGACAGCAGATCTCTTTGTTTCTTGGGACCCAGAACTAGCGTCTCTGTTTTGTCCGATTTTAAAAGTCAAATATTTACTGCCATCCACTTCCTTTTGTCTGAAACACAGGCTTCTACGACAGGCAATTTTGGGGTTTCACCATATTTCATCGAAATGTACAGCTGTGTGTTGTCTGTGTAGCAGTGAAAGTTTACATTTAGTTTCTGAATTACATCAACAAGAGGTAGCATATATAGTGAGATCATTAGTGGTCCTAGAACGGAACCTTGATTTACACTGAAACATACCATTGATTTGTCAGTGGACAAACCATCCACAGAGATAAATTGATCTCTTTCCGACATATAAGATCTAAACCAGGTCTAAACCAGGCAAGAACTTGCCCTCTTAGACCAATTCATGTTTCCAATCTCTCCAAAAGAATGTGGTGATCGATGATGTCGAATGTAGCACTAGGACAGACGCAGAGCCTTGGTCTGTTAAAAGGTCATTTAATGTACCACCTTCCCCTTCAGACTCCAGCGTTTTGTATACATAATTTGTATTCCAGCAGCTTTTTTTTGTTGAGAAATGTGAGATTAGACATAGGCATAAAATGTTCTCTCAAATGTTGTGCAGACATTTGTTACATCCCTGTTAATGAGCCAATATAATCTATCCACTTGACAGGTGTGGCTTAAAATATCAAGAAATTGATTAAACAGCATGATCATTACGCAGGTTTTTTCACACAACACAATGCCACAGATGTCATACGTTTTGAGTGAGCATGCAATTGGCATACTGACTGCAGGAATGGCCACCAGAGATGTTGCCAGAGAATTTAATGTTCATTTTTCTACCATAAGCCGTTTTAGACCACGTGGTCTCAGACTGCGGGATAGTCTGAGACCAGCCGCCCAGACAGCTGATGAAACTGAGGAGTATTTCTGTCTTTAATAAAGCCCTTTTGTGAGGAAAAGATGTATTCTGATTGGCTGGCCCTGGCTCCCGAGTGGGTGGGCCTATGCCCTCCCAGGTCCACCCATGGCTGCACCCCTGCCCAGTTATGTGAAACCTATAGATTATGGCCTAATTAATTTATTTGAACAGATTGAATTCCTAGTATGAACTGTAACTCAGTAAAATCATTGAAATTGTACTATACTTTAGTTCAGTATAGATCCAGGGTATGATTTTGGCAATGCATATGTCCCAAGACTTGTCGAATAAAACCCACTGAGTCGATGATGGCTCTGAAAGCCTTTTGGAGTGGGTCTGTGGGCTTCTCCATGTGAGAATTGAAGTAGCCAAAAATGTGAATATTACCTGCCATGATTACGAGGTTCGATAAGAATTCCAGGAACTCAATGAGAAATGCTGTATTCGGCTCAGGAGGCCTGTAAACAGTAGCTATTAAAAGTGATTGACTAGGCTGCTTAGATTTCATGACTAGAACCCCAAAAGAAAAAACACAGTCTTTTTTTGTAAATGCAACACTTCTGCCTTTGCGGGATGCGCGGGTCATATGGTTGCTAATGTAACCAGGAGGAGAGGCCTCATTTGGCAAAGTGAACTCATCAGGCTTAAACCATGTTTCAGTCAGGCCATTCACATCAAGTGTATGATCAGGGATGATTTCATTGACTATGACTGCCTTGGAAGTGATGGATCTAACATCCTTCAATCTTCAGCAGGCTTGGTCTTGTTTGTGGGTGAGTCCCAGAAAGAGGGCCAATTATCTACACATTCAGTCTTTTGGGAGGGGCAGAAGACAAGTCTTCAACCAGTGATTGAGTTGTGTCTGCTGTAGAGCTCATCACTCCCCCTAACTGGGAGGGGGGCCAGAGACAATTACTTGATGCACACACACATGCATGCACACACACACCTGACTCAGTAGTGTCCCAGTCCACTTGCACCGAAGGCCAAAGTATCATGCTCCACTAGACCTAGCCTTCAGGCCCCGAGGTGCAGACATCCAGCCCAGCTGCTGCTCCCTCTCTGCCCCAGCATGTGTTCTCTACCCTGGGTTGTAGGGCTGGCTAGTCTCTCCTAAAGCCTGGAGGTCTGGTGGTGTGGTGGGCTCCAGATGTCCTGTTGGATGTTGAAACCTGGAAAGACAGGCCCACCAGCGTGTGTCTGCTCGTGTGTGGCGTGTGCCTTTGTGCGTGTGTCGTTCAGAATGGTGTCTGTCTGCTGTGCAGGACCGCCATCCATCTACCCTGAAGCAGCACATCTGCATGTCTGGAGAGGGATGGGAGAAATTGTCTGAGTGAGAAAGTCTGAGGCAGGAAAGAGGCTGGGTGGAGGCTATAGGACTAGGAGAGAGGCTCTGCTAGGAGAGAGAGTCTATGGCAGGGGGGGGAGAGGCTGGGTGGAGGCTATAGGACTAGGAG
Source organism: Oncorhynchus gorbuscha (assembly GCF_021184085.1). Classification (NCBI taxonomy): domain Eukaryota; kingdom Metazoa; phylum Chordata; class Actinopteri; order Salmoniformes; family Salmonidae; genus Oncorhynchus; species Oncorhynchus gorbuscha. Next base: position 79,596,364 of record NC_060178.1, on the reverse strand, counting down.
AGAGGCTCTGCTAGGAGAGAGGGTCTAGGGCAGGGGGGGAGAGGCTGGGTGGAGGCTATAGGACTAGGAGAGAGGCTCTGCTAGGAGAGAGGGTCTATGGCAGGGGGGGAGAGGCTGGGTGGAGGCTATAGGACTAGGAGAGAGGCTCTGCTAGGAGAGAGGGTCTAGGGCAGGGGGGGAGAGGCTGGGTGGAGGCTATAGGACTAGGAGAGAGGCTCTGCTAGGAGAGAGGGTCTAGGGCATGCGGGGAGAGGATGGGTGGAGGCTATAGGACTAGGAGAGAGGCTCTGCTAGGAGAGAGGGTCTATGGCAGGGGGGAGAGGCTGGGTGGAGGCTATAGGACTAGGAGAGAGGCTCTGCTAGGAGAGAGGGTCTAGGGCAGGGGGGGAGAGGCTGGGTGGAGGTTATAGGACTAGGAGAGAGGCTCTGCTAGCAGAGAGGGTCTATGGCAGGGGGAGAGGCTGGGTGGAGGCTATAGGAATAGGAGAGAGGCTCTGCTAGGAGAGAGGGTCTATGGCAGGGGGAGAGAGGCTGGGTGGAGGCCATAGGACTAGGAGAGAGGGTCTATGGCAGGGGGGAGGCTGGGTGGAGGCTATAGGACTAGGAGAGAGGCTCTGCTAGGAGAGAGGGTCTAGGGCAGGGGGGGAGAGGATGGGTGGAGGCTATAGGACTAGGAGAGAGACTCGGCTAGGAGAGAGGGTCTAGGGCAGGGGGAAAGAGTGGAGCAGGGGAGAGAGGCTGGGTGGAGGCCATAGGACTAGGAGAGAGACTCGGCTAGGAGAGAGGGTCTAGGGCAGGGGGTGAGAGGCTGGGTGGAGGCTATAGGACTAGGAGAGAGACTCGGCTAGGAGAGAGGGTCTATGGCAGGGGGGGAGAGGCTGGGTGGAGGCTATAGGAATAGGACATTTACATTTACATTTAAGTCATTTAGCAGACGCTCTTATCCAGAGCGACTTACAAATTGGTGCATTCACCTTATGACATCCAGTGGAACAGTCACTTTACAATAGTGCATCTAAATCTTAAAGGGGGGGGTGAGGATTACTTATCCTATCCTAGCTATTCCTTAAAGAGGTGGGGTTTCAGGTGTCTCCGGAAGGTGGTGATTGACTCCGCTGTCCTGGCGTCGTGAGGGAGTTTGTTCCACCATTGGGGGGCCAGAGCAGCGAACAGTTTTGACTGGGCTGAGCGGGAGCTGTACTTCCTCAGTGGTAGGGAGGTGAGCAGGCCAGAGGTGGATGAACACAGTGCCCTTGTTTGGGTGTAGGGCCTGATCAGAGCCTGGAGGTACTGAGGTGCCGTTCCCCTCACAGCTCCGTAGGCAAGCACCATGGTCTTGTAGCAGATGCGAGCTTCAACTGGAAGCCAGTGGAGAGAACGGAGGAGCGGGGTGACGTGAGAGAACTTGGGAAGGTTGAACACCAGACGGGCTGCGGTGTTCTGGATGAGTTGAAGGGGTTTAATGGCACAGGCAGGGAGCCCAGCCAACAGCGAGTTGCAGTAATCCAGACGGGAGATGACAAGTGCCTGGATTAGGACCTGCGCCGCTTCCTGTGTGAGGCAGGGTCGTACTCTGCGGATGTTGTAGAGCATGAACCTACAGGAACGGGCCACCGCCTTGATGTTGGTTGAGAACGACAGGGTGTTGTCCAGGATCACGCCAAGGTTCTTAGCGCTCTGGGAGGAGGACACAATGGAGTTGTCAACCGTGATGGCGAGATCATGGAACGGGCAGTCCTTCCCCGGGAGGAAGAGCAGCTCCGTCTTGCCGAGGTTCAGCTTGAGGTGGTGATCCGTCATCCACACTGATATGTCTGCCAGACATGCAGAGATGCGATTCGCCACCTGGTCATCAGAAGGGGAAAGGAGAAGATTAGTTGTGTGTCGTCTGCATAGCAATGATAGGAGAGACCATGTGAGGTTATGACAGAGCCAAGTGACTTGGTGTATAGCGAGAATAGGAGAGGGCCTAGAACAGAGCCCTGGGGGACACCAGTGGTGAGAGCGCGTGGTGAGGAGACAGATTCTCGCCACGCCACCTGGTAGGAGCGACCTGTCAGGTAGGACGCAATCCAAGCGTGGGCCGCGCCGGAGATGCCCAACTCGGAGAGGGTGGAGAGGAGGATCTGATGGTTCACAGTATCGAAGGCAGCCGATAGATCTAGAAGGATGAGAGCAGAGGAGAGAGAGTCAGCTTTAGCAGTGCGGAGCGCCTCCGTGATACAGAGGAGAGCAGTCTCAGTTGAATGACTAGTCTTGAAACCTGACTGATTTGGATCAAGAAGGTCATTCAGAGAGAGATAGCGGGAGAGCTGGCCAAGGACGGCACGTTCAAGAGTTTTGGAGAGAAAAGAAAGAAGGGATACTGGTCTGTAATTGTTGACATCGGAGGGATCGAGTGTAGGTTTTTTCAGAAGGGGTGCAACTCTCGCTCTCTTGAAGACGGAAGGGACGTAGCCAGCGGTCAGGGATGAGTTGATGAGCGAGGTGAGGTAAGGGAGAAGGTCTCCGGAAATGGTCTGGAGAAGAGGAGGGGATAGGGTCAAGCGGGCAGGTTGTTGGGCGGCCGGCCGTCACAAGACGCAAGATTTCATCTGGAGAGAGAGGGGAGAAAGAGGTCAGAGCACAGGGTAGGGCAGTGAGAGCAGAACCAGCGGTGTCGTTTGACTTAGCAAACGAGGATCGGATGTCGTCAACCTTCTTTTCAAAATGGTTGACGAAGTCATCTGCAGAGAGGGAGGAGGGGGAGGGGGAGGAGGATTCAGGAGGGAGGAGAAGGTGGCAAAGAGCTTCCTAGGGTTAGAGGCAGATGCTTGGAATTTAGCGTGGTAGAAAGTGGCTTTAGCAGCAGAGACAGAGGAGGAAAATGTAGAGAGGAGGGAGTGAAAGGATGCCAGGTCCGCAGGGAGGCGGGTTTTCCTCCATTTCCGCTCGGCTGCCCGGAGCCCTGTTCTGTGAGCTCGCAATGAGTCATCGAGCCACGGAGCGGGAGGGGAGGACCGAGCCGGCCTGGAGGATAGGGGACATAGAGAGTCAAAGGATGCAGAGAGGGAGGAGAGGAGGGTTGAGGAGGCAGAATCAGGAGATAGGTTGGAGAAGGTTTGAGCGGAGGGAAGAGATGATATGATGGAAGAGGAGAGAGTAGCGGGGGAGAGAGCGCGAAGATTGGGACGGCGCGATACCATCCGAGTAGGGGCAGTGTGGGAGGTGTTGGATGAGAGCGAGAGGGAAAAGGATACAAGGTAGTGGTCGGAGACTTGGAGGGGAGTTGCAATGAGGTTAGTGGAAGAACAGCATCTAGTAAAGATGAGGTCAAGCGTATTGCCTGCCTTGTGAGTAGGGGGGGAAGGTGAGAGGGTGAGGTCAAAAGAGGAGAGGAGTGGAAAGAAGGAGGCAGAGAGGAATGAGTCAAAGGTAGACGTGGGGAGGTTAAAGTCACCCAGAACTGTGAGAGGTGAGCCGTCCTCAGGAAAGGAGCTTATCAAGGCATCAAGCTCATTGATGAACTCTCCGAGGGAACCTGGAGGGCGATAAATGATAAGGATGTTAAGCTTGAAAGGGCTGGTAACTGTGACAGCATGGAATTCAAAGGAGGCGATAGACAGATGGGTAAGGGGAGAAAGAGAGAATGACCACTTGGGAGAGATGAGGATCCCGGTGCCACCACCCCGCTGACCAGAAGCTCTCGGGGTGTGCGAGAACACGTGGGCGGACGAAGAGAGAGCAGTAGGAGTAGCAGTGTTGTCTGTGGTGATCCATGTTTCCGTCAGTGCCAAGAAGTCGAGGGACTGGAGGGAGGCATAGGCTGAGATGAACTCTGCCTTGTTGACCGCAGATTGGCAGTTCCAGAGGCTACCGGAGACCTGGAACTCCACGTGGGTCGTGCGCGCTGGGCCCACCAGATTAGGGTGGCCGCGGCCACGCGGTGTGGAGCGTTTGTATGGTCTGTGCAGAGAGGAGAGAACAGGGATAAACAGACACATAGTTGACAGGCTACAGAAGAGGCTACGCTAATGCAAAGGAGATTGGAATGACAAGTGGACTACACGTCTCGAATGTTCAGAAAGTTAAGCTACGTAGCAAGAATCTTATTGACTAAAATGATTAAAATGATACAGTACTGCTGAAGTAGGCCAGCTGGCAGTGGGTGCGTTGTTGACACTACACTAATCAAGTCGTTCCGTTGAGTGTAATAGTTTCTGCAGTGCTGCTATTCTGCTGGCTAGCTAGTAGTGTTGTTTACATTACGTTGCGTTAAAAGAACGACAATAGCTGGCTAGCTAACCTAGAAAATCGCTCTAGACTACACAGTTATCTTTGATACAAAGACGGCTATGTAGCTAGCTATGTAGCTAGCTACGATCAAACAAATCAAACCGTTGTAATGTAATGAAATGAAATGAAAATGTGATACTACCTGTGAATGCGACCGGGTTGTGAGTCTATTCGGTAGACGTTGGCTAGCTGTTGGCTAGCTAGCAGAGTCTCCTACGTTAAGGACGACAAATAGCTGGCTAGCTAACCTCGGTAAATTAAGATAATCACTCTAAGACTACACACTCTAAACCTAAACAACACAATTATCTTGGATACGAAGATACGAAGACAGCAAAGACAGCTATGTAGGAGAGAGGGTCTGCTAAGAGAGAGGGTCTAGGGCAGGGGGGAGAGGCTGGGTGGAGGCTATAGGTCTAGGAGAGAGACTCGGCTAGGGGAGAGACTCGGCTAGGAGAGAGAGTCTAGGGCAGGGGGGGAGAGGCTGGGTGGAGGCTATAGGACTAGGAGAGAGACTCAGCTAGGAGAGAGGGTCTAGGGCAGGGGGAGAGAGGGTCTAGGGCAGGGGGAGAGAGTGGAGCAGGGGAGAGAGACTGGGTGGAGGCCATAGGACTAGGAGAGAGACTCGGCTAGGAGAGAGGGTCTAGGGCAGGGGGTGAGAGGCTGGGTGGAGGCTATAGGACTAGGAGAGAGACTCGGCTAGGAGAGAGGGTCTAGGGCAGGGGGAGAGAGGGTCTAGGGCAGGGGGAGAGAGTGGAGCAGGGGAGAGAGCTGTTTTGGTTGGAGCTGTAGCTTGCAGGGATGCTCTGGGGTATAGGGTTGGGACTGAATAAAACTAAAGAGGCCACACTGATGCTACAGAGTTGTTTGGCAAAAATAGAAACTATTGATGTGCGCCTTCACTGTCCAGACCTCCAAGCCTAGACCCCCCAGTCTTTACCAAACACACATACTTCTTGAGTCATCTCTCATCAGTTTCTCAACAGTTAAACCACTACCATTACAATTTTTTTATATGCTTCTTGAAACAGAGAATATTTTTTCTATAACAAACAGAGTAGTCAAACACGAGTGGTCAAATACAGCCATGAATGATCTCGGCCCAAATTGAACCAAACCTGGATTCAAATACTATTTAAAATACTTTTAGTGTTTGCTCTAGTCTGCCTGGGTTTGCAGTCATTGTGACTTGGTCCCATGGTGCCAGGCAAGCTCAATCAAGACCAGATAAAGTATTTTCACATATTTCAAATAGTGTTTAAACCTACAGCTGGAACCAAAACACTGGGCAATATTCCCATATACCTTCAACAACGCAAATTAACTATATCCTTTAAAAACTAGAGAAATGTGTATTTCCAGTCAATGCACTGTGTGCCATTAATCATGAGATTATATGTGACCTAGTGGAGCCAACTCAAACAGGAATCTAATGAGGAAACCCTAGTAAGATTTAGTGCAGGGTATCATACAGACATAGGCTGCGTCCCTAATGCCACCCTATTCTCTTCCTAGTGCACTACTTTTGACCAGGGCCCAAAAGTAGTGGACTATGTAGCGAGCACGGAGCCATTTGTGACGCAAGCATGAAAGCTTAGCTGGGGTGGGGGGTGGAGGGGGGGTGTAGTCTCAATCTATCTTTGTTGAAAAATGAGGACCAGGGAACAACTGGTTTCATGAGTGGAGGATGTTGTATCTGCGTGTGTGCGGCATGTTTTTGTGCGGCATGTGCGTGTGTGCGGCGTGTGCCTGTCCATACACATGTGTGTGTGCGTGTGTGCATGCATATGAATGTGTGTGTCCATGTGTACACAGTGAGCTCCTGTGTGTGTGTGTTTGTGTTTTTGTGTAAATGTGTGGGTTCAGGCTGCTGTACTGAACTATAGACACAGACCACTCACCATACTGTCACTACCTTGCTACTCTAACATTGCTCTGCTCATGTCTCTCACCAGCCTCTTATTGCTGTTTGTCTCCTGTTATGAACTGGCTGATTGTCTCATTGCTGTCTGTCTCCTCTTATAAACTGGTTGATTGTCTTATTGCTGTCTGTCTCCTCTTATGAACTGTCTGATTGTCTTATTGCTGTCTGTCTCCTCTTATGAACTGGCTGATTGTCTTATTGCTGTCTGTCTCCTCTTATGAACTGGCTGAATGTCTTATTGCTGTCTGTCTCCTCTTATGAACGGGCTGATTGTCTTATTGCTGTCTGTCTCCTCTTATGAACGGGCTGAATGTCTTATTGCTGTCTGTCTCCTCTTATGAACGGGCTGAATGTCTTATTGCGGGCTGATTGTCTTATTGCTGTCTGTCTCCTCTTATGAACGGGCTGATTGTCTTATTGCAGTCTGTCTCCTCTTATGAACGGGCTGAATGTCTTATTGCTGTCTGTCTCCTCTTATGAACGGGCTGATTGTCTTATTGCTGTCTGTCTCCTCTTATGAACTGGCTGATTGTCTTATTGCTGTCTGTCTCCTCTTATAAACTGGCTGATTGTCTTATTGCTGTCTGTCTCCTCTTATGAACGGGCTGAATGTCTTATTGCTGTCTGTCTCCTCTTATGAACTGGCTGATTGTCTTACTGCTGTCTGTCTCCTCTTATGAACGGGCTGAATGTCTTATTGCTGTCTGTCTCCTCTTATGAACTGGCTGATTGTCTTATTGCTGTCTGTCTCCTCTTATGAACGGGCTGAATGTCTTATTGCTGTCTGTCTCCTCTTATGAACTGGCTGATTGTCTTATTGCTGTCTGTCTCCTCTTATGAACGGGCTGATTGTCTTATTGCTGTCTGTCTCCTCTTATGAACGGGCTGAATGTCTTATTGCTGTCTGTCTCCTCTTATGAACGGGCTGAATGTCTTATTGCTGTCTGTCTCCTCTTATGAACTGGCTGATTGTCTTATTGCTGTCTGTCTCCTCTTATGAACTGGCTGATAGTCTTACAATAAAATAACAATAATGAGGCTATATACACAAGGCGTAGCAGTACCGAGTCAATGTGCGGAGGGGTATGAGGCAGTTGAGGTAATTGAGGTAATATGTAAATGTAGGTAGGGGTTAAAGTGACTAGGCGCATGTGAAGAGTGAAAAAGTGTGTCTATGTGTGATTGTTGATTGTTGATTGTGTGTGTGTGTGTGTGTGTGTGTGTGTGTGTGTGTGTGTGTGTGTGTGTGTGTGTGTGTGTGTGTGTGTGTGTGTGTGTGTGTGTGTGTGTGTGTGTGTGTGTGTGTGTGTGTGTGTGTGTGTGTGTGTGTGTGTGTGTGTGTGTGTGTGTGTGTGTGTCCTGCGTGTTTCCACACATCGGTGTGTGTCAAATCGAATCCTGTATGTGTGTGTGTGTGTCCTATTCGTGTGTCATATGCGTGTCGTGTGTGCCTTGTTTAGATGCACTATAATCAGTCATTAACTGACACAGTGTGTTTACAGTGCCTGGGCGGTGGTGGAGGATGCCCTAGGCATCTCCTCTGTGTTTTACTACAGTGACGTAGCAGGGCTTAGAGAGGCAGACTAAACAACCTGTGTGTGTGGTTGTGTTCTGTGTGCGTGCGTGCGCACATATGTGTGAGTCAGACTCTACAAGGATTGAGCAGACAGACACAGTGAGCGTGATGTTATTGAGCAACAATAAGTAGTCATGCTCAGATGTGTACAAACAGCAGGAAACACACAATGACCTTCTTACAGCTAAAGCATGTGGTCCTGCCCCATGATCCATATACACCGCTTTAGTAGAACCCTGTTAGTAGTGACCTCAACACAGTGTGTGCATAACAGTACAACGATAGGCCTTTCATAAACTGTGGTCAACGTCAACCTTATGCTGGGGTCTATTTGATTTCCAGCAGAGAGATTTGTTGACAGACAGACGGGCGGGTTAATGGATGGAAGGACGGATAGAAGGATGGACAGGCAGGCAGGAAGGCGGTCGGACAGATGGATGGAGGGACACAGACAGAGACAGGGTCCTCAGTCCTCGTCCCCCGTGGGACCTGGTGAGTTATCACTCTTCGTATTTACTCAGGTGTGTGAGGTAGCCATAGCATGGCAACCGACCAACAGTGTGTTGGTGTTTGCTTGTTCAGGGACTGACAGTACAGCGGTAGAGGTCCACTACTGTCCCCATGGGAACCTGGTGTAGTCATTACCTGCTCCTTACAACCAGACACACTGACACCTAAATGTGGACGTTTCCTTTGACCCACCTAGCTACTAAACCATGTTTCCAGATACAAATCCATCTGTAGTTGCCTGTGACCCATTAAGGACTGGCACCAGTGAGTCTTGACCATAGACATCATGGCACCATGACATCACTGACCCTCCAGTATAGGGAAGCATTGATCTGATCCTGTTCAGGTGTTTTACGTGTCCCCTAGCTTGGCTGTTGGTCTGATAAAACACATTGATAATGTTTCTGGCACACATGCTCACAAACGCATGCACGCAAGAATACACACACACACACACACACACTCTATTGCAGACGGTGTGAAAGGAAGGCCCGGAAAATTATTGAAGACTCCAGCCACCCAAACAATAGACTGTTTTCTCTGCTTCCGGTGCATCAAGTTGGACACCAACAGGGTCCTGAACAGCTTCCATCCCTACACAAAATGTCTACACGGACTATCTGAGTTGACTCTTGTATTTTATTTTATTTCTGTGCAGACAGCACACTATGCACACTCACAGGACATGCTCATGCACACTGACACTTCAACACACACAGCATGCACACACATTTATACTAACTCTACACACACACACACGCACAAACACTCACATACAACCTTAATTCACACTACTGCTACTCTGTTTCTCATATAGCATGATGCCTAGTCACCTTACCCCTGTACATGACTACCTCTATTACTCCAGTATCCCTGTACATATCTACCTCTATTACTCCAGTATCCCTGGACATATCTACCTATATTACTCCAGTATCCCTGGACGTATCTTCCTCTATTACTCCAGTATCCCTGGACATATCTACCTCCTACTCCAGTATCCCTGTACATATCTACCTCTATTACTCCAGTATCCCTGGACATATCTACCTCTATTACTCCAGTATCCCTGGACATATCTACCTCTATTACTCCAGTATCCCTGGACATATCTACCTCTATTACTCCAGTATCCCTGGACATATCTACCTCTATTACTCCAGTATCCCTGGACATATCTACCTCCTACTCCAGTATCCCTGTACATATCTACCTCTATTACTCCAGTATCCCTGGACATATCTACCTCTATTACTCCAGTATCCCTGGACATATCTACCTCTATTACTCCAGTATCCCTGTACATATCTACCTCTATTACTCCAGTATCCCGGGACATATCTACCTCCATTACTCCAGTATCCCTGGACGTATCTTCCTCTATTACTCCAGTATCCCTGGACATATCTACCTCTATTACTCCAGTATCCCTGGACATATCTACCTCTATTACTCCAGTATCCCTGTACATATCTACCTCTATTACTCCAGTATCCCTGGACATATCTACCTCTATTACTCCAGTATCCCTGGACATATCTTCCTCTATTACTCCAGTATCCCTAGACGTATCTTCCTCTATTACTCCAGTATCCCTGGACATATCTACCTCTATTACTCCAGTATCCCTGGACATATCTACCTCTATTACTCCAGTATTCCTAGACGTATCTTCCTCTATTACTCCAGTATCCCTAGACATATCTTCCTCTATTACTCCAGTATCCCTGGACATATCTACCTCTATTACTCCAGTATCCCTGTACATATCTACCTCTATTACTCCAGTATCCCTGGACATATCTACCTCTATTACTCCAGTATCCCTGTATATATCTACCTCTATTACTCCAGTATCCCTGGACATATCTACCTCTATTACTCCAGTATCCCTGTACATATCTACCTCTATTACTCCAGTATCCCTGTACATATCTACCTCTATTACTCCAGTATCCCTGGACATTGTAAATATGATATTTGCTCTGACCCTGTTTATAGCTCCCTACTTTCTTCTGTTCTTCGTTTTGTTCTACCTTTTGTTATTTGTTTGTACTACATTGATATTGATCACTGCATTGTTGTTTTTAGAGCTTGAAACACACAGACACAAACATACTTTAGTGGTCACCTGTAGTATCCAGAAGATGGCAGTCATGCATAGTGTAAAGTATTGTATGTAGACTGGCACCAGACACTGTGTGTGTGAGTCCCAAACTTATTTTTGAGAAGAAATGTGTTTGGATCAGTAGTCGAGACCTTATATACTGCTGTTCTCTCTCTCTCTCTCTCTCTCTCTCTCTCTCTCTCTCTCTCTCTCTCTCTCTCTCTCTCTCTCTCTCTCTCTCTCTCTCTCAATTCAATTCAAGGGGCTTTATTGGCATGGGAAACATGTTGACATTGCCAAAGCAAGTGAGGTAGATAATAGATCTCTCTCTTTCTCTCTCTCTCTCTCTCTCTCTCTCTCTCTCTCTCTCTCTCTCTCTCTCTCTCTCTCTCTCTCTCTCTCTCTCTCTCTCTCTCTCTCTCTCTCTCTCTCTCTCTCTCTCTCTCTCTCTCTCTCTCATTAACAATCACACATATTCGCAAACTTATTTCATTTCAAACTTCACATTTCTCTAGTATAGGCTACTTATCATAATGAACGAATTCAGCCAAATGCCTGCGATAAGTGACGGGTACGGTACGGTCAGTGTCGATCATTTTCGGTTTATCGTCCCAGTTCTACTCCATCATTGTATAAACACACACCCATACTAAACGGGGTTTCCTCATAGAGGAATCTAAAGAATGTGCATGTGTGCGTGTGCATGTGTCACCCTGTCATTATGCATGTCTGTCATACGGTGTGTTTGTGCATTTGTGTATGTCGGTGTCTGTCGGCTTTTGTGTGTATAAATGACAGAGAATGAAATCAATAAGCTAGCAGGACTGGTATTTTAGTGAATAGAGACCGTGTGAAAGTGTCGCCTGCTAAGCCTGCTAATTATCTGCTCAGGGGAAATTAGGAGGCAGATTGTTCCAGACACAGAGCTGGGAGTTGGGTCCTCTGGGAGAGAGAGACATGGAAATAATCACACTGGATTACATGATTTATGATGCCTAAACCCTTTCTCTGTCCCGCTCTCTTTCTGTCTGTCTCTGTCTCTGTCTCTGTCCCGCTCTCTTTCTGTCTTTCTCTGTCTCTGTCTCTGTCTCTGTGTCTGTCTCTGTCTCTGTCCCGCTCTCTTTCTGTCTGTCTCTGTCTCTGTCTCTGTCCCGCTCTCTTTCTGTCTTTCTCTGACTCTGTCTCTGTCTCTGTCTCTGTCTCTGTCCCGCTCTCTTTCTGTCTTTCTCTGTCTCTGTCTCTGTCTCTGTCCCGCTCTCTTTCTGTCTTTCTCTGTCTCTGTCTCTGTCTCTGTCTCTGTCTCTGTCTCTGTCTCTGTCTCTGTCTCTGTCCCGCTCTCTTTCTGTCTTTCTCTGTCTCTGTCTCTGTCCCGCTCTCTTTCTGTCTTTCTGTCTTTCTCTGTCTCTGTCTCTGTCTCTGTCTCTGTCTCTGTCTCTGTCTCTGTCTCTGTCTCTGTCTCTGTCTCTGTCTCTGTCCCGCTCTCTTTCTGTCTGTCTCTGTCTCTGTCCCGCTCTCTTTCTGTCTTTCTCTGTCTCTGTCTCTGTCTCTGTCTCTGTCTCTGTCTCTGTCCCACTCTCTTTCTGTCTGTCTCTGTCTCTGTCTCTGTCTCTGTCTCTGTCTCTGTCTCTGTCCCGCTCTCTTTCTGTCTGTCTCTGTCTCTGTCTCTGTCTCTGTCTCTGTCTCTGTCTCTGTCCCGCTCTCTTTCTGTCTGTCTCTGTCTCTGTCTCTGTCTCTGTCCCGCTCTCTTTCTGTCTTTCTCTGTCTCTGTCTCTGTCTCTGTCTCTGTCTCTGTCTCTGTCCCGCTCTCTTTCTGTCTGTCTCTGTCTCTGTCTCTGTCTCTGTCTCTGTCTCTGTCTCTGTCTCTGTCTCTGTCCCGCTCTCTTTCTGTCTGTCTCTGTCTCTGTCTCTGTCTCTGTCTCTGTCTCTGTCCCGCTCTCTTTCTGTCTGTCTCTGTCTCTGTCTCTGTCCCGCTCTCTTTCTGTCTGTCTCTGTCTCTGTCCCGCTCTCTTTCTGTCTGTCTCTGTCTCTGTCTCTGTCCCGCTCTCTTTCTGTCTGTCTCTGTCTCTGTCTCTGTCTCTGTCCCGCTCTCTTTCTGTCTGTCTCTGTCTCTGTCTCTGTCTCTGTCTCTGTCTCTGTCTCTCTCTCTCTCTCTCTCTCTCTCTCCCCCTCCTTTCTCTCGCTTCTTCTATCTCCCTCTTTCTCCCAACACCTCTCTCTTTAACACTCTCTCGCTCTCTTTCTTATTCTCTCTCTCTCCCTCTCTCTCTCTGTTTCTCCCACCTCTCTCTTTCTTCTTCCCTTTCTCCCCCCCACCTCTCTCTCAATTCAATTAAATTCAAAGGGCTTTATTGGCATGGGAAACATATGTTTACATTGCCAAAGCAAGTGAAATAGATAATAAACAAAAGTGAAATAATCAATCAAAAATGAACACTCACAAGTTTCAAAGGAATAGACACATTTCAAATGTCATATTAAGGCTATGTGTAATAGTAATTATCTTTTTGTTTTCTCATGATTTGGTTGGGTCTAACTGTCTCTCTCTCTCTCTCTCCCACCTCTCTCTTTCTGTTCTTCCCTCTTCCCCCCCCATTTTCTCTCTCTCTCTCAGAGCGTGATATGTGCAGCTGGTTACATGCTAAGGCAATGGTGACAGATTGGAGAGGCATTTTCTTGGTTGTCAGTGAAAAGGTTCTTGAAGGGATGATGAAGGGAATCCAGTGGAAGATTAGCACATACAGTGGGAAGAAAAAGTATGTGAACCCTTTAGAATACCTGGATCTCTGCATAAATTGGTCATAAAATGTTATCTGATCCTCATTTAAGTCACAACAATAGACAAACACATCCTGCTTAAACTAATAACACACAAAAAATGATACTTTTTCATGTCTTTATTGAGCACACTGTGTAAACATTCACAGTGCAGGTTGGAAAAAGTATGTGAACCCTTGGATTTAATAACTGGTTGACCCTCTTTTGGCAGCAATAATCTCAACCAAACAGTTTCTGTAGTTGCGGGTGGGACCTGCACAACGGTCAGGAGGAATTTTGGACCATGCCTCTTTACAAAACTGCTTCAGTTCCACAATATTCTTGGGATGTCCGGTGTGAACCGCTCTCTTGAGGTCATGCCATGGCATCTCAATCGGGTTGAGGTCAGGACTCTGACTGGGCCACTCAGGTTGAGGTCAGGACTCTGACTGGGCCACTCAGGTTGAGGTCAGGACTCTGACTGGGCCACTCAGGTTGAGGTCAGGACTCTGACTGGGCCACTCAGGTTGAGGTCAGGACTCTGACTGGGCCACTCAGGTTGAGGTCAGGACTCTGACTGGGCCACTCAGGTTGAGGTCAGGACTCTGACTGGGCCACTCAGGTTGAGGTCAGGACTCTGACTGGGCCACTCAGGTTGAGGTCAGGACTCTGACTGGGCCACTCCTTAAGGTGTATTTTCTTCTGTTCAAGCCATTCTGTTGTTGATTTACTTCTGTCTTTTGGGTCATTGTCCTGTTGCATCATCCAACTTCTGTAGAGCTTCAATTGGTGCAGATAGCCTTATATTCTCCTGCAAAATGTGTTGGTAAACTTGGGAATACATTTTTCCGTCGATGATAGCAAGCTGTCCAGGCCCTGAGGCAGCAAAGCAGCCCCAAACCGTGATGCTCCCTCCTCCATACTTTACAGTTGGAATGAGGTCTTGATGTTGGTGTGCTGTGCCTTTTTTTCTCCACACATAGTGTTGTGTGTTCCTTCCAAACAACACAGCTTTAATTGAATCTGTCCACAGAATATTTTGCCAGCAGCACTGTGGAACATCCAGGTGCTCTTTTGCGAACTTCAGATGTGCTGAAGTTCAGATGTTTTTTTGGACAGCTGTGGCTTCTTCCTTGGTGTCCTCCCACGAACACTATTCTTGTTTAGTGTTTTACATATTGTAGACTCGTCAACAGAGATGTTAGCATCTTCCAGAGATTTCTGTAAGTCTTTAGCTGACACTCTAGGATTCTTCTTTATGTCATTGATCATTCTGCGCTGTGCTCTTGCAGTCATCTTAGCAGGAAGGCCACTCATAGGGAGAGTAGCAACAGTGCTGAAATTTCTCAATTTATAGACCATTTTTCTTACCGTGGACTGACCTTTAGAGATACTTTTGTAACACCTTTCCAGCTTCATGCAAGGCAACAATTCTTAATCTTAGGTATTCTGAGATCTCTTTTGTTCGAGGCATGGTTCATATCAAGCAATGCTTTTTGTGAATATCAAACTCACATTTTGAGAGTGTTTTATTATGGGGCAGGGCAGCTCTAACCAAAATCTCCAAACTCGTCTCATTGATTTGACTCCAGGTTAGTTGACTCCTGACTCCAATTAGCTTTTGGAGAAGTCATTAGCCTAGGAGGTCACATACTTTTTCCAACATACACTGTGAATGTTTAAAGGATGTATTCAACATAGACAAGAAAAATGCAATAATTGGTGTGCTATTAGTTTAAGCACATCTATTGTTGTGACTTAGATGAATATCAGATCGAATGCCAAATTTAGGAAATCCAGGTAATTCCAAATGGTTCACATATTTTGTCTTGCCACTGTGCATGTGTGAGAGGAGGGGGCGACAAGAGCGGGTGTGGGGGGGGCACAAAGAGAGATGGAAAGAGAGAGAGCGGTACAGAGGAAGTACAAGAGACAGAGACAGAGCAAGGGAGACAGAGCGAAAGCTGGAGAGACAGTCATGGGACAGAGAGACAGAGATAGAGGAGCTAGGTAGAAACAGACTGAGAGAAAGAGAGGTGGGGGAGTCGATTGAGACACAGAGAGAGAATGAGAGAGAAAGAGACGCCACAGCTCCAGCCCCTACAGGCCTGGGGGAATCCATTGGAAGTGGCGAAGGAAAAAGTCCTCTGTGTTTCCAGGAAGTAAGGTTCAGAACACACAGACAGCGCAGACCTCTGACCCCTGATTAACGTAACGTAGCATAACCGCTAAGTGCCTCCCTTTGACATCACGGTTCCACTGACTGACTGATTGACTGACTGACTGACTGACTGAGTATGGGACTGAACAGAGGGAATGAGAGTTTCCTCTCATCATGCAGGGTTGCGTTCAGTAGGGAGAAAACTGCGAGGTACAACCTGAACTTGACCAATAGGAACACCAATTTCTTTAGTTTTCTGTAAAAAAAAACGAAATAAAACTATGTGTCTGCGTTGAGTTGGGTTATTGAATATTCTCAGTTATTAAAAGTTTGAATCTGTTGCATGCCTATTGAACATGACCCTAATGCAGATGGATAAATCATTTCTAAGTCATTTCTGAGTAAAAAAGTGTTTTAATGCTAAGACCAACATGTATCCATTCATGTTGAAGTGGCTAAGCCAACTGTTTTGAGTTAAGTATTTAACTCTAGTGAATATTCTTCCATGGACTAATCTATGTTGTTACTCAACAGTATTTCCAATGAAAGACTCCATTAGCCTTGTCAACTGACCGTTGAATGACATGTACACTACATGACTAAAAGTATATGGACACATGCTCGTCAAACATCTTATTCCAAAACCTTGGGCATTAATATGGAATCGGTCCTCTCTTTGTTCTTTGCACTCTTCTGGGAAGGATTTCCACTAGGGGTTGGAACATTGCTGCGGGGACTTCCTTCAATTCAGCCACAAGAGCATTAGTGAGGTCGGGCTCTGATGTTGGACGATTAGGCCTGGCTCGCAGACAGCATTCCATTTCATCCCAAAGGTGTTTGATGGTCAAGTCAAGTTCTTCTACACCGATCTCGGCAAACCATTTCTGTATGGACCTCGCTTTGTGCACGGGGGCATTGTTGAAACAGTGAAGGGCCTTCCCCAAAATGTTCCACAAAGTTAGGAGCACAGAATCATGTTTACATGCTGTAGTGTTAAGATTTCCCTTCACTGGAACTAAGGGGCCTAATCTGAACCATGACAAACAGCCCCATACCATTATTGCTCCTCCACCAAACTTTACAGTTGGCACTGTGCATTGGGGCAGGTAGCGTTCTCCTGGCATCCGCCAAACCCAGATTTGTCCGTCGGACTTCCAGATGGTGAAGGTTGATTACATAACTACAGAGAACACGTTTCCACTGCTCTGGAGTCCAATGGCGTCGAGCTTTACAACACTCCCGGCGAAGCTTGTCATTGCGCATGGTGATTTTATGCTTGTGTGTTGCTGCTCGGCCATGGAAACCCATGTCATGAAGCTCCAGATGAACAGCTATTGTGCTGATGTTGCTTCCAGAGGCAATTTGGAACATGGTAGTGAGTGTTGCAACCGAGGACAAATGCGTTTTTACATGCTACACACTTCAGCACTCGGCGGTCCCATTCAGTAAGCTTGTGTGGCCTACCACTTCACGGCTGAACCGTTGTTGCTCCTAGACTTGTTGCTCCTAGACAATAACAGCACTTACAGTTGACCCGGGACAGCTCTAGCCGGGTAGAAATTTGACAAACTGACTTGTTGGAAAAGTGTCATCCAAGTCACTGAGCTCTTCCGTGAGGCCATTCTAATACCAATGTGTGTTTATGGAGATTGCATGCCTGTGTGCTCAATTTTATACACCTGTCAGCAATGGGTCTAGCTGAAAATCTAAATTCACAAATTAAAGGGGTGTCCACATACTTTTGGATATATGGTGTATATGTGTACTGTGAAATATACACTAATAAGAACAGGCCGATGTAGGGCTGAGGGAAAGGTGAGCCAAATAGCTGTGCCAGGGTACCTTAGAAGAAAACACACAGGATAAAGGTGTGCGTGTATGTGTATGTGTAGTTGACGTAAACGTTGCCTGTAGCATGTTGGCTGGAGTACATCGATAACGTCACCTTCTAGGAGGTCTAACGCCAACTGTCTTTCATGGATTCAGGAATTCACAGACTAGTCTCTTGATATGTCACCTTACACGGTTTGCTTTGAGTTCCGTGTATTGTTGTGTAGACGCTTGTGAGTTTGACTCCCGCTCGGGGCAGAACAGAAGGCAAATATTTGACATATTATCATAAAATGCATTTGTCACCCCCCCTTTCTCTCTCTCTCTCTCTCTCTCTCTCTCTCTCTCTCTCTCTCTCTCTCTCTCTCTCTCTCTCTCTCTCTCTCTCTCTCTCTCTCTCACTCTCGCAGACATGCACACACACACACACACACACTTGAGCTCATAAAGAGAAATGGGTGCTCAGTTATGTTTCTGTCACCTAACCCTACCTGTGATCTCCCTTAGTCTCTCCCCTGGCCCCGAAGGCAACTTAAGATACAGTATCACAGAGAATCCTCACACACAGCCACAGTTGTGTGTGTGTGCGTTCGACTAACTATTTAGCAGTCTTATGGCTTGGAGGGGTAGTAGCTGTTCATGGTCCAGTCGGTTCCAGACTTGGTGTATCGGTACCGCTTGCTGTGCTGTAGCAGAGAGAAAATTCTATGATTTGGGTGCCTGGAGTCTTCAACAATTTTTAGGGCCTTCCTCTGACACCGCCTGGTACAGAGGTCCTGGATGGCAGGGATCTCAGCCCCAGTGATGTACTGGCCATACGTAATTACCCTCTGTAGGGCCTTGCGGTCGGATGCCAAGTTGTTGCAATACCAAGTGGTGATGCAGCCAGTGAAGATGCTCTCAATGTTGCAGCTGTAAAACGTTTTGAGAATCTGAGAGCCCATGCCAAATCTTTTCAGCCTCCTGGGGGGGAAGAGGCGTTGTTGTGCACTCTTCACAACTGTTTTGATGTGTTTGGACCATGATAGATCCTTAGTGATGTGGATAACGAGGATCTTGAAACTCTCAGCCTGCTCCACTACAGCCCTGTCGATGTGGAGGCGTGCTCTGCCCTCCGTTTCCTGTAGTCCAAGATCAGCTGCTTTATCTTGCTGACACTGAGGGAGAGGTTTTCGTCCTGGCACCACGCTGCCAGGTCTCTGATCTCCTCTATAGGCTGTTTCATCACCATCTGTGTTCAGGCCAACCACTGTCAATTGGGACTAAGAAGGGGATTAAGCACCCACCCCTGAGGGTCGATATTAGGGTTGAATATTTTCCCTGTATTTTACAAATGTTCCATCCCGAGAATAAATCACTTTTCTCCTAGGTAACCCAGTGTTTCCCTCCAAAACTGGAAGTCTCATTCAAAGCATTATAAAGCATAAAAATATGTTTGGATTTGATTGGAGCTTTGATCAGCATGAACATTCAAACCTGACGCTACCTGAGCCTTTGAGCTATATATTAATTACATTTTATGAGCCCTACATTAACAATATTCACTGGGATTCTCTGCCTCTAACCCTATTACAGGGGCTTAGTCACTGGCTTACTGGTGCTCTTTCATAACGTCCTTAGGAGGGGTGCATCACTTGAGTGGGTTGAGTCACTGATGTGATGTTCCTGTCTGGGTTGGCGCCCCCCCCTTGGGTTGTGCTGTGGTGGCGATCTTTGCGGGCTATTCTCGGCCTTGTCTCAGGATGGTAAGTTGGTGGTTGAAGATATCCCTCTAGTGGTGTGGGGACTGTACTTTGGCAAAGTGGGTGGGGTTATTTCCTTCCTGTTTGGCCCTGTCCGCGACAACTACTGTGATTATTATCATTTGACCATGCTGGTCATTTATGAACATTTGAACATCTTGGCCATGTTTTGTTATAATCTCCACCCGGCACAGCCAGAAGAGGACTGGCCACCCCTCATAGCCTCGTTCATCTCTAGATTTCTTCCTAGGTTTTGACCTTTCCAGGGAGTTTTTTTCTAGCCACCGTGCTTCTACACCTGCATTGCTTGCTGGTTGGGGTTTTAGGCTGGGTTTCTGTACAGCACTTTGAGATATCAGCTGATGTACAAAGGGCTATATAAATACAGTTGATTTGATTTGGATGAATCAGAAAAGAACATGCACAGTTCAGTGTTGCTTGCCTTAAAGCGAACACTGCCTTTTTTCCAGTTGCAGGTTTTGTCACATTCATTCCAGCAAGCAACATAGCACCCTTCACCCCTCTGAAGCTCATCAGGGCCAGTCCTGGTATATCCCTGAATGGGAGACCAAATTTAGCTGGAAGTGGTGAAAATAAATCAATGTAATGTGTGGAATTTTGAGGGACAAACACGTGAAAAATGATCATGTTAAACTTCACATGTGTCAGAACACCATGCGCCTGACTTGTGAAAAAATGCAATTATTATTTGTATGTTTTTAAGGGTAGCCACAGAAGAAGGTCAGTTTGCTGGGATCTGACAGTAAGGCTTCTCTCTTTTCCTGGAAATCACATCATTCCCCCCCAACCACCTACACAGACTCATCCCCCAGCGATGTTACTTGTTATGCACTACAATACCACTCCCTCTCCACCCCACTGGCCAGTCCAGCCACATACTGGTGGGAAAGTCTTGTGGTTCGTTGTTATACAATACGTATTCCTCTGTGATTACGACAGGCTGAAAAAGGTCCACCTCCTCTGTCTCACCTGGTCACCCCATATGAGCTGTAAATCACCTGCTTAGAGTCACCAGAAAGACACACTCACCAACCTGATGTCACATAGTTTTAAGTTCCTCGGCATACACATCACAGACAAGCTGAATTGGTCCACTCACACTGACAGCGTCGTGAAGAAGGCGCAGCAGCGCCTATTCAACCTCAGGAGGATGAAGAAATTCGGCTTGTCACCAAAAGCACTCACAAACTTCTACAGATGCACAATCGAGAGCATCCTGGCGGGCTGTATCACCGCCTGGTACGGCAACTGCTCCGCCCTCAACCGTAAGGCTCTCCAGAGGGTAGTGAGGACTGCACAACGCATCACCGGGGGCAAACTACCTGCCCTCCAGGACACCTACACCACCCGTTGTTACAGGAAGGCCATAAAGATCATCAAGGACATCAACCACCCGAACCACTGCCTGTTCACCCCGCTATCATCCAGAAGGCGAGGTCAGTACAGGTGCATCAAACTGGGACCGAGAGACTGAAAAACAGCTTCTATCTCAAGGCCATCAGACTGTTAAACAGCCACCACTAACATTGAGTGGCTGCTGCCAACACATTGTCATTGACACTGACCCAACTCCAGCCATTTTAATAATGGGGATTGATGGGAAATGATGTAAATATATCACTAGCCACTTTAAACAATGCTACCTTATATAATGTTACTTACCCTACATTATTCATCTCATATGCATATGTATATACTGTACTCTACATCATCGACTGCATCCTTATGTAACACATGTATCACTAGCCACTTTAACTATGCCACTTTGTTTACTTTGTCTACACACTCATCTCATATGTATATACTGTACTCGATACCATCTACTGTATGCTGCTCTGTACCATCACTCATTCATATATCCTTATGTACATGTTCCTTATCCCCTTACACTGTGTATAAGACAGTAGTTTTGGAATTGTTAGTTAGATTACTTGTTGGTTATCAATGCATTGTCGGAACTAGAAGCACAAGCATTTCGCTACACTCGCATTTAACATCTGCTAACCATGTGTATGTGACAAATACAATTTGATTTGATTTTGATTTGATACATGAGAAGCAAAAAGATCACAATAAACAGGTTTGTATACTATCTCTCCAGAGCCGTGGATATAGATAAATATGGCTCTGCATCATCCACCTCTGGCCTGCTCGCCTCCCTACCACTGAGGAAGTACAGTTCCCGCTCAGCCCAGTCAAAACTGTTCGCTGCTCTGGCTCCCCAATGGTGGAACAAACTCCCTCACGACGCCAGGACAGCGGAGTCAATCACCACCTTCCGGAGACACCTGAAACTCCACCTCTTTAAGGAATACCTAGGATAGGATAAAGTAATCCTTCTCACCCCCCCCCCTTAAAATATTTAAATGCACTATTGTAAAGTGGTTCTTCCACTGGATGTCATAAGGTGAATGCACCAATTTGTAAGTCGCTCTGGATAAGAGCGTCTGCTAAATGACTTAAATGTAATGTAAATGTATCTCTCTATTTGCTGTACATACAGTATTTTATCAGTGTTGACAATGAAGGCTAGTCATGGAAGATTCTTAATCCTTTCTCAGTTGAAACAGCATACACAATGATAGAATATGATGGTTGAATATGATACTGTTACAGAGATAGATAAGCATATAGTGTCCACAAATAATGAGCTCAGCTACTTTATTAATGAGCAAGTGTTGGTTTGTTTCACCATGGAAACGCAAATACATATTTTCTGCTGTTCTTCTATACTCCTCTCATAGCCTTATCACTTTGAGCATATATATGTGTGTGTGGTCATGTGTGTTACATTGTTTATGATTTTAATGATAGACATACTGTATATACATCATTCCTATAGCTTCTTGCTCTGTCCGCAGCCACACTAGGTACAGCATATACTGTACAAGCAAACACTCACCAATTACTATGCATTTCACTTGGTTTGACGGTGTAATGTGCAACCAAACACTGACATCTAATATTCACTGTGCAATATGATGTGATATCCATAACCAAAGAACATCGGAGGTGGCATATGAGATGGACTATACGTTTTAAACAAAAGGGGTAGTGACACAAACCAGACACACACACACAATGCTAAACCTGTGCCCTCCAGCCTCCCTCCAACCCTCCCATAGTTGTGTGACAGACATATTTTCAGTTATTCTTCAATATTCCTCTTAATGCCCTATCGCTGTGAGAACTTCAACGCTGCATGGTGTGTGTGTGTGTGTGTGTGTGTGTGTGTGTGTGTGTGTGTGTGTGTGTGTGTGTGTGTGTGTGTGTGTGTGTGTGTGTGTGTGTGTGTGTGTGTGTGTGTGCGTGTGCGTGTGCGTGTGCGTGTGCGTGTGCGTGTGTGTGTGTGTGTGTTGAAAGTACCATAGGTGCGTTGGCTTAAAGAGATTGAATTGTATCTTGAAAACTACGTTGGTATTATTTAAACATTCTGTTTTGGATTGCACATGCATAATATACTGTCTGTAATCTCCTGACGGAGAAAGCCACACAATCCTTGCATTCAATGGATCAAATATTTAGTTCACGTGTGTTGCGCGCTCGTCCCTTTTATAGTGTAATAGCACCTACACATTCGCAACATTCAGTATTATATGATTTTCAGGATGTAATTTAATATCACACAAAATGGATGACGTTGTGCACAATTATCAGGGACCCGTTTTGGGTTGTGAGCACTACTGTCAAAACTACTGGCTGAAATTATACAAAACCTTGAGAGAAGGATAGAGAGTTTCTTACTTTGACACTTACAGTACCTTTCTCTGAAACCCTGGGCCCACTGAGGGGCCCTCTGAGGGGTGTGTGAGGGGTGTGTGCCTGTGCGTGACACTGTGCCCACCTCTGAGTCACTGACGGCCTTCAGGGTAGTCAAAGGCGATTAATGACCGCAGCTGATGATGAGGTGACGAAAAACGGGAATATGATGGATGAACGTGTGTATGTGCGTCTGTGTGTCTGTGTTCGTGTGTGTGACTGATTCATGGTCGATCCAGCTAGCTAGTGTGTTAATTTCAAAGCCTTCTCTCTCCCCCTCAGGTGTACCACACAACGTGCCATAAACACACACAACAATCTGTGTTCAATATCCTTTGAAGTGCCAATTTTTACATTAAGTCACCCTTTTCATATTGAATCATTCAATAACTGCTTTGATAACCAATATGTACTCACTATAGTTACATTTCGTTGCGCAAATACATCTAAGTTCCCTGTAATCAGACCTGGGTTCAAATGCTATTTGATATCATATCAAATACTTGTTCTGTGCTTCCACGAGCTTAATAAACCAATAGAATATTCCTACAACTGCAACCCCCGTCCATCTTGCAATCCAAGTAAGCTAGTTGTTGAAAGATGTCTAATAGTATTTTAACCCAGGTCTGCTTGTAACTGATATGGTATATGTGCATTGATGAAGGTGCCATGAAGAATGCCTTCTCAGTTCGATATCATCAGTCCACTGACCCCTGGCCGGCATAGTTATCTGAAGGGAGTGGCGGCTAGGCCTAGGATTACAGTTGGTGCGTGTGTGTGTGTATGTGTGTGCGTGCGTGCGTGCGTGTGTGTGTGTGTGTGTGTGTGTGTGTGTGTGTGTGTGTGTGTGTGTGTGTGTGTGTGTGTGTGTGTGTGTGTGTGTGTGTGTGTGTGTGCGTGTGTGTGTGTGTGTGCGTGCGTGTGTGCGTGTGCGTGTGTGTGTGTGTGTGTGTGCGTGCGTGCATGCGTGCGTGTGTGTGGTGTGCGTGAGTGCTATGAGGTGGCGATAGAGCAGACAGGGAGTAATGCTGGAGACAGCTAGCTGTGCATGTTTATTACATGGTAGTTCCTCTGAAAACTCATGTTGTGTCTTTGGCTATGCCAGATGAAGTGATATGACATGCTATTCTATAAAATAATTTCTCTGTAATTAATATGACCTGATTAAGCTAATCAGGTAAATGTAATTAACTAGAAAGTTGGGGCACCACGAAATAATGTTTATAGCGCTTTTATCTTCCGAATAAACTCTTAAAGACCTAGTAATCTTTTACATCGATAGCAGTCAATATTTAATCGCCACTTTATTCAGTCTCATCTGAAAGTTGTATATCCTTGGTTATCTTCACGAACCCTGGCTAACAAGTTGAATCAGCAATACAACATTTGGTTTAATTATTTATTTACTAAATACCTAAATAATCACACAGAATTACATCTACACAGAATGGATCATACATTGATTACAAATGATGTCATAAAGAAAACGTCCCTGGTGGACGGAGCCGACACGACAGCTGGTTACTGTTAGTATAATTTAATTATGCCGATGTGCTTTCATCAATTGAAAGCCCTTCGTCTATTTTATGATAATTTGTAAGATTTCTTGTTTGCATAAAATAGACGCAGACCAGTCTTTAAATAATAGGTAATAGAATTTATTCTCGGAGCGCGCTCCCACTCAAAACAAATGCATCAGTTTAAATACAGATCATGACGTCATTTCACTGTCTTAAACGACCCCCCCCCCCCTCTCGACAGGACAAAGTAAGTTGAAAAGTTCATTCTATCTTACTAACACACTCCCAGATAACTTTTGACCCCTCAACATTATCGATCACCACTGAACTGACAGGTTTAATTAACAGAAACCCTAGGAATGCACTCACTGCCTAATCTAAGTTTCAGGTTGGGTCAACCATAGGCTAACGACCTTATGTGTTTACACAGTCCACAACCCATTTGTTCCTGCCCAGTTGGAATGGTTTTATTACTCCTTTCTCCTGTCACACAATTTCTTCTTATGAACTCATATTGTCTATTAAACATACAGAGTATACGTTTACCTAGACACAATTCTATTTAAAATGGGGATATTGTTTATTCATTTATCCATAATAAATCCATAATAAATTCAACAGTTACACAATGGAAAGGGGTTTGGGTTTGAATGAAAGAGTGGGAAGACTGAGAACAAAAATGTTTTGTGTCCCTGTCTTATGCTATCATAAATACAGTATCTTATGCATTCTAAATAACCACCCATTTGAAAAAGGAGAATGCAATAAATATTTACTCTGAGCTGCGCTAAGGTAGATTGTTTGTAGATGGGAGTCCGGGTGGTCCAGCATGGATCTCTGGGCCTCTGAAGACTGTCTAGTGGTGCACTGGAGTGTGGTAGAATGGACAGTCTGTTTCATCCTCTCCTAGCCCACATTTAGCGGGCGGAGGAGGTAGCACTTCTTTAGTGAATAAGAGTTCAAAGTTCATACCAAGTTGCCATACTTTAAGCTCATGCTATAATAAGCAGTGCAGAATAGTATATATATAGTATATATATATATATATTGTATATATTACAAAATTGTAACACAAGCAATAAATACACAATGTCCAATGATAGCGTGGCTTTATACTTCGATGTGCAGGGTTTACAAGACAACTGAGGTAGATACAGGGGTAAAGTGACTTGGCAACAGGATGGGTAATAGACAGTAGCAGAGGCATATGTGATGAATGTGGAAGTGTGTGTGTTGTGAATGTGTGCCTGTATATTCATATTATGTGTGAGTGAGTGAGTGAGTGAGTGAGTGAGTGAGTGAGTGAGTGAGTGAGTGAGTGAGTGAGTGAGTGAGTGAGTGAGTGAGTGAGTGAGTGAGTGAGTGTTGGAGTATGCATGAGTATGTGTCAGTATGAGTCCAGTGTGTGTGCAAGAAGAGTTGGTGCAAAAAGGGTCAATGCAGATCCGTGTAGCTATTTGGGTAAGTATTTAGCAGTCCTATGGCTTGGGGTTAGAAGTTGTTCAGGAGCCTTTTCTTTACAGACTTAGCGCTCCGGTACTGTTTTCCATATGGAAGCAGAGAGAACAGTTTATGTCTTGGGTGGCTGGAGTCTTTTAACATTTTTAGAACCTTCTTCTGACACCGCCTGGTATAGAGGTCCTGGATGGCAAGGAGTTCAACCACAGTGATGTACTGTGTTGTACGCACTACCCTCTGTAGCGCTTGTTGGATGGCGAGCAGTTGCCATACCAAGTGGTGATGCAGCCAGTCAAGATACTCTCAATGGTGCAGCTGTCAAAAGTTTTGAGGATCAGGAGGGGACTAAGCACTCACCCATGAGGGGCCACTGTGTTGAGGGTCAGCGTGGCGGATGTGTTGTTGTCTATCCTCACCACCTGGGGGAGGCCCGTCAGGAAGTCCAGAATCCACTTGCAGAGGGAAGTGCTCTGAGTACGCGTCCTGGTTTTCCATCTGGCCCTGCTGTCTTGTGAATGTTAAACTTTTTAAAAGCGGCAGCTCTAGCCTTTAGCTTAGTGCGGATGTTGCCTGTATTCCATGGCTTCTGGTTGGGATATGTACATACTGTCTCTATAGTCAATGCACTTATTAATGATGCCATCAATATATCCCAGAACGTATTCCAGTCTGTGCTAGCGAAACAGTCCTGTAGCTTAGCATCTACTCAGACTTCCTTTTTGAGTTTCTGCTTGTAAGCAGGAATCAGGAGGACAGAGTTATGGTCAGATTTGCCAAATGGAGGGTGAGAGCTTTGTATGCATCTCTGTGTGTGGAGTAAAGGTGAACTTCAGTTATTTTTCCTCTAGTTGCACAGGTGACATGCTGGTAGTAATGAAGTAAAGCAGATTTTTCTGCATTAAAATCACTGGCTGCTAGGAGCTCCGCCTCTGGACGCCTCTGGATGTGCTTTTTCTTTTTCGCTTATGTCCTCATACAGCTCGTTGAGTTTGGTCTTATTGCCATCATTGGTTTGTGGTGGTAATTAGATAGCTACGAAAAATATAGATGACAACTCTCTTGGCAACTGGTATGTTCTACAGTTTCTACAGTTAGTCTAACTCAGATGAGCAGAACCTTGATACTTCCTTATTATTAGAGATTGCGCACCAGTCTTTTGACAAAGAGACACACCCTACCACCACCCCACCCTCACATGTCTTACCCGACACTGCTGTTCTGTCCTGCTAATGCATGGATAACCCAACTAACTGTATAGGTCCGTGGGGCGACGCTGAGATGGCCTAGCTTCGCCTGGGTAAGGGAGGACTTGGCCGGCAGGGATGTCCTTGTCTCATCGCGCACCAGTGACTCCTGTGGCGGGCCGAGCGCAGTGCACGCTAACCAAGGTTGCCAGGTGCACGGTGTTTCCTCCGACACATTGGTGCGGCTGGCTTCCGTGTTGGATGCACGCTGTGTTAAGAAGCAGTGCGGCTTGGTTGGGTAGATAGTAGCTAGCTAGACAAGATAGTAGCTACTAAAACAATTGGATACCACGAAATTGGGGAGAAAAATGGGTAAAAGAAAAAATAAATACAAATAAAAATATTTTTCAACTTGCACAGGTGTCATAAATTCACAAATAGCAATTAAATATTTACTTATTTTTTGAAAATCTTACTCTGATTTGTCATCCAAACGGTCCCAGCTATAACATGTAGTGTAGTTTTGTTAGATAAAATCCTTCCTTATATCCCAAATAGTCAGTTTAGTTGGCAATATTTGAGTAATCCACTCGTTCAACATGGCAAAGATAGGAATCCAAAAATCTACCCTTAAACTTTGTTTCAACAAGTCAAAATATGTTTCTGTTTAATCCTCAGATAACCGAAAATGGAATCAAACTATAATATTTATTTCGGAAAGAAGTATGTTCAATAGGAAACCAATATTATCAGGTGTGCGTTGTCTTCATGTCGCGCGCACACACAATTTCCAAGACTGTGTCCCTGTAGTAAAACTCATTATTCTTACTTGTTTTGGAAAAAACAAGCCTGAAACCTGGAGCATTGAGTTCTGACACCTAGTGGAAAGCATAGGAATTGCATACTGGGAGCTAGATTTAATTATTTCCCTATACGTTCCATTGCAAAAGCATGGGCTCTCCATACTGTTATTTTTGTTGTTCTATTTTCTCCTAACATATCTATTGTTAGGAGAATAGACTCCTACATTATTTTAACATTTCGACAAACTACAAAGTGTCTTAATTCCAATGGGATCAGTTATATGCCTATTCTGGCTTCAGGACCTGAGCAACAGGCAGTTTACTTTGGGCACGTCAGTCTGGCGGAAATTGAGAAAAAGGACCCTAGCCTGAAGAAGTTTTAACCTGTTAAGCCTACCCCTGTTTACTGCCCCTTCTGGAGTAATTGGTTACCCATATAAAACAGGATCAATTTTTGTCAAAAGTTGCTAATATATGCATATAAAAAATATGATCGAATAGAAAACACTCTAAAGCTTCTAAAACAGTTTAAATTTTGTCTCTATGTAAAGCAGAAGTCTCAGGGCATGCATTCTCCCAAAGTCTCTCTTGTCATGGAAAAAGTTGGCCCAACTTTGACGTCATCGTATACGCACTTCCCAAACAGCTACCGCTCTGGGAACAGTCTGTACGTGTTCAGCGCGAAGCCTGCTTTCAATGGGGCCTCTCATTGTGAGAATTGCGCGCTCACGAGACTTTGAGCGTGCCGAAAGGTCTCGGTCACGCGAGAAAAAAGTGTACGCTTATGCGCGCTCTGCTCCGGTGAGGTCTTTTCTTCAGGATCGATTAAACAACATGTGTTTCGCTTCGTCCTCACAATTGCTGTACACCTTTATAACATGTTAAAGCTTAATTATGAACATAGTTTGACAAGTTTACTCGACATATAATATATAATTTCGACGTTTTGGTGCGCATCCACTTGAATTTTGCCTACATTTCGACCGAAATGTGGCTATTTTGAGAACCGAAAGACACAGACTTGAAAACTAAACGCTGTTTTGGTAAGTATAATCCCTTCCAGGTCTTTTGATGGAAGAACAGCAAAGGTAAGGGAATATTTATGTGTTAATTTTGGGTTTCTGTCGACTCCAAGATAGAGGAGGCATAATGATACCTTTGGAGCGCCGACTCCTAGTATAGCCTAGTGAACGCAACCTGTAACGTTAAAAATAAATGTAACACAGCGATTGCATTTAGAAGAAGTGTATCTTCCTATACAAATGTAAAACATGCATATTTAGTCAAAGTTTATGATGTGTATTCCTTGTTAGCTGACGTTATCTGCCGGAGCTATTTCATTTCTCCTGACATTTTAGTAGCATTTTTTGAACGATGCGTCATTGTAAACAGAGATTTATGGATATATGTTGCAGATTATTGAAAAAAAAGAATGTACTGTGTAACATGTTATATTACTGTCATCTGATGAAGATTTCAAAAGGTTAGTGAAATGATTTTTTTTTAAATCCTGCGTTTGTTGATTGCATATATTTTCCTACTTGGCTATGCTAATGAGCTATGTCTGCGGTGGTGGTTTGACATAAATATGTGCTATGTTTTCGCCGTAAAACATTTTAGAAATCTGACTTGTTGCCTGGATTCACAACGAGTGTAGCTTTAATTCAATACCCTGCATGTGTATTTTAATAAATGTTTGAGTTTTAACTAATACTATTAGCATTTAGCGTAGCGCATTTGCATTTCCAGAGCTCTAGATGAGATGCCTGCGTGCCAGGTAGAAGCAAGAGGTTAACAGGTGTGCCTTAATTTGTGGAATTTCTTTCCATCTTTAATTAATAATGAGAAGTCTATCTTTAATTCTGTGAATAACACTATCTTTTATCAATGTTTATTTTGAGTATTTCTGCTAAAGTCACTGGATGTTTTGGAATCAAAACATTACTGCACGTAAGGCGCCAATGTAAACTGAGATTTTTTGGATATAAATATGCACATTATCGAACAAATCAAAAATGTATTGTGTAACATGATGTCCTATGAGTGTCATCTGATGAAGATCATCAGAGGTTAGTGATTCATTTTATCTATATTTCTGCTTTTTTGTGACTCCTATCTTTGGCTGGAAAAATGGCAGTGTGTTTTTTTACTTGGCTATGACCTAACATAATCATATGTTTATCTGTAAAGCATTTTTGAAATCAGACACGATGGGTAGATTAACTTCTTCGATATAGGGGGCGCTCTTTTAATTTTTGGTTTAAAAAATGCTCCCGTTTTAAACAAGATATTTTGTCACGAAAAGATGCTCGACTATGCATATAATTGACAGCTTTGGAAAGAAAACACTCTTGACGTTTCCAAAACTGCAAAGATATTATCTGTGAGTGCCACAGAACTGATGCTACAGGCGAAACCAAGATGAAATTTCAAACAGGAAATGGCCCAGATTTTGAAGGCGCTGTGTTCCAATGTCTCCTTAAATGGCTGTGAATGCACCAGGAATGAGCCTACACTTTCTGTCATTTCCCCAAGGTGTCTGCAGCATTGTGACGTATTTGTAGGCATATCATTGGAAGAGACTACATTTACCAGGTGCCCGCTTGGTGTCCTCCGTCTAAATTATTGCGTAATCTCCAGCTGCGTGCATTTTTCCATTTGCTTAATGAGATGCTATCAATACTCTTACACAAATGCTTGTGTAGCTATGGTTGAAAAGCATATTTTGAAAATTTGAGATGACAGTGTTGTTAACAAAAGGCTAAGCTTGTGAGTGAATATATTTCTATCATTTCTTTGCGATTTTCATGAATAGTTAACGTTGCATTATGGTAATGAGCTTGAGGCTATGATTACGCTCCCAGATACGGGATTGCTCGACGCAAGAAGTTAACAAGATGTTTATCTTTCATTTGCTGTATTGGACTTTTAAAAAAATAGCTAGGAAGGTTAATGTAACCGCTGTGTCAGATTTCAAAAAAAGTTTACGGAAAAAGCATAATCTGAGAACGGCACTTAGAACTCAAAACGCCATTTTGGAATCAACAAAGTTAGAAACATCACCATAAATATTCACTTACCTTTGATGATCTTCATCAGAAGGCACTCCCGGGAATCCCAGTTCGACAATAAATGAATGATGTGTTCCATAAAGTTCCATCATTTATGTCCAAATAGCCACTTGTTGTTACCTTGTTCAGCCCAGTAATCCATCTTCATGAGGCGCAGGCACTTCGTAACTCTGTCAGGAGCACGCGTCATGAGACCGAGGCTCTCTGCCAGACCACTGACTCAAAGAGCTCTTATGATCCCCTCCTTTATAGTAGAATCCTAATTCAAGTTTTTAAAGGCGCTTGACATCTAAGTGGAAGCCGTAGGAAGTGCAACTTTGTCCATATCTCAATGTGTATTCGGTAGGCAAAGCTTTGAAAAACAGGTTTTTCAGGTTTTTGCCTGCCATATGAGTTATATTCACAGACATCATTCAAACAGTTTTAGAAACTTCAGAGTGTTTTCTATCCAATACTAATAATATTATGCATATATTAGCATCTGGGACAGAGTTGGAGACAGTTCACTCTGGGCACGCTATTCATCCAAAAGTGAAAATGCTGCCCCCTATCCCAAAATGTTTCATACGTTTGAGCCAATCGATACATCAACATCAACTGCTCAGAGGAGTCTGCGTGAATCAGGCCTTCATGGTCAAATTGCTGCAAAGAAAACACTACTAAAGACACCAACAGGAAGAAGAGACTTGCTTAGGCATAGAAACATGAGCAATGGACATTAGACCGGTGGAAATCTGTCCTTTGGTCTGGTGATTCCAAATGTGTCTTTGTGAGATGCAGAATAGGTAAACAGATGATCTCTGCATGTGTGATTCCCACCATGAAGCATGGAGGAGGAGGTGTGATGGTGTGGGGGTGATTTGCTGGTGACACTGTCTGTGATTTATTTAGAATTCAAGGGACACTTAACCAGCATGGCTACCACAGCATTCTGCAGCGATAGCCATCCCATCTGGTTTGTGCTTAGTGGGACTATCATTTGTTTTTCAACAGGAAAATTACCCAACACATGACCTGGCCTCCACAATCACCTGACCTCAACCGCAGAGTGAAGGAAAAGCAGCCAACAAGTGCTCATCATATGTGCGAACTCCTTCAAGACTGTTGGAAAGCATTCCAGGTGAAGCTGGTTGAGAGAATGCCAAGCGTGTGCAAAACTGCCATCAAGGCAAAGGATGGCTACTTTGAAGAATCTCAGATATAAAATGTATTTTGATTTGTTGTTGGTTAATACATGATTCCATATGTGTTATTTCATAGTTTTGATGTCTTCACAATTATTCTACAATGTAGACTATAGTAAAAATAAAGAAAAACTCTTGAATGAGTAGATGTTCCAACATTTAAACTGGTACTGTATGCAAAATATTTTAAACATACTGTAGCTGGGGTTTAATGTGGTCTAAACTCAGTGCTCTTGAATGTGAGACAAATTCCTGTTAAAGGCTAAATAAATGAACTGAATTGAAATGAGCTCCATCCCTCAACTTCATAGCAAACCAAGTGTTTATTGAAAAACATATCTACGTGTCTTTATCGCAAATTAACATGTTAGAAATGTTTTATAAGTCTTTATTGAGAACCTTCAATGATGTGTGGCCACTTTGATGTTGGTTTAACATAAATGTCTTTGACACCGCTGGCCTAAGATGCCAGACTTACTGAAGACTTTCCTGTTTAGCTGAGTTTAGTTGTGATTTAAGGTGCTGACTGATCTCTCAGAGTATGTGGTGTTGTTGATGTGTAAGTGTGTTTATATTTGTTCTGGTTGGAAGAGAAGTCTGTAAATGTATATTTATAGGTGTATAAATTGGACTGCCGCGATGGAGCTGGCTGTGAACTGATGGACTGTTTGGTGTTAGTTTGAGAGCTGGACGGACACACACACACACACACACACACACACACACACACACACACACACACACACACACACACACACACACACACACACACGCACGCACGCACGCACGCACGCGCGCGCACACGCACACACGCACACGCACACGCACACGCACACGCACACACACACACACACACACACACACACACACACACACACACACACACACACACACACACACACACACACACACACACACACATGCAGCATCTTCAATGCAATGAAAATACAACTATAGAAGGGTTGGAGGGAGGCTGGAGGGCACAGGTTTAGCATTGTGTGTGTGTGTCTGGTTTGTGTCACTACTCCTTTTGTTTAAAACGTATAGTCCATCTCATATGCCACCTCCGATGTTCTTTGGTTATGGATATCACATCATATTGCACAGTGAATATTAGATGTCAGTGTTTGGTTGCACATTACACCGTCAAACCAAGTGAAATGCATAGTAATTGGTGAGTGTTTGCTTGTACAGTATATGCTGTACCTAGTGTGGCTGCGGACAGAGCAAGAAGCTATAGGAATGATTTACATTTTACATTTACATTTAAGTCATTTAGCAGACGCTCTTATCCAGAGTGACTTACAAATTGGGTGTATATACAGTATGTCTATCTTTTAAATGATAAACAATGTAACACACATGACCACACACACATATATATGCTCAAAGTGATAAGGCTATGAGAGGAGTATAGAAGAACAGCAGAAAATATGTATTTGCGTTTCCATGGTGAAACAAACCAACACTTGCTCATTAATAAAGTAGCTAAGCTCATTGTTTGGGAACACTATATGCTTATCTATCTCTGTAACAGTATCATATTCAACCATCATATTCTATCATTGTGTATGCTGTTTCAACTGAGAAAGGATTAAGAATCTTCCATGACCAGCCTTCATTGTCAACACTGATAAAATACTGTATGTACAGCAAATAGAGAGATGCAGAGCCATATTTATCTCTATCCACAGCTCTGGAGAGATAGTATACAAACCTGTTTATTGTGATCTTTTTGCTTCTCATGTATGTGACATCAGGTTGGTGAGTGTGTCTTTCTGGTGACTCTAAGCAGGTGATTTACAGCTCATATGGGGTGACCAGGTGAGACAGAGGAGGTGGACCTTTTTCAGCCTGTCGTAAGCACAGAGGAATAACTATTGTATAACAACGAACCACAAGACTTTCCCACCAGTATGTGGCTGGACTGGCCAGTGTGGTGGACAGGGAGTGGTATAGTAGTGCATAACAAGTAACATTGCTGGGGGATGAGTCTGTGTAGGTGGTTGGGGGGAATGATGTGATTTCCAGGAAAAGAGAGAAGCCTTACTGTCAGATCCCAGCAAACTGACCTTCTTCTGTGGCTACCCTTAAAAACATACAAATAATAATTGCATTTTTTCACAAGTCAGGCGCATGGTGTTCTGACACATGTGAAGTTGAACATGATCATTTTTCACGTGTTTGTCCCTCAAAATTCCACACATTACATTTATTCATTTTCACCACTTCCAGCTACATTTGGTCTCCCATTCAGGGATAGACCAGGACTGGCCCTGATGTGCTTCAGAGGGGTGAATGGTGCTATGTTGCTGGAATGAATGTGACAAAACCTGCAACTGGAAAAAAGGCAGTGTTCGCTTTAAGGCAAGCAACACTGAACTGTGCATGTTCTTTTCTGATTCATCCTGGTTTGAACCATATTCATAATTCTATTCCATATAATACAGTACAGTAATACAGTTCAAACAAAAAGATTAGCCTACTGGAGCTTGTTTAATTTATTTATCCAGAGAGCATACAACTAGCTACATCTATGGGCTTTCATGTTTTTCTGTGTTGCGTAATGTACAATAGCATACAGTATATAATATATGTGTGTCACGACTTCTGCCGAAGTCGTTGCCTCTCCTTGTTCGGGCGGTGCTCGGCGTTCGACGTCACCGGTCTTCTAGCCATCATTGATCCTTTTTTCATTTTCCATTGGTTTTGTCTTGTCTTCCCACACACCTGTTTTCTATCCCATTCATTACCTGTTGTGTATTTAACCCTCTGTTTCCCCTCATGTCTTTGTCAGAGATTGATTTGTTGTCAGTGTAGTGTGATTGTTTGTATAGGTGTGCGTCGGGTCCTCGTACCCATGTTTTGTTTGTTTGTACATTTATTGTTATGGAGCATACTCTTGGAAATTTATTAAAAGACTCCATATTTACACTCCATTTGACTCTCCTGCATCTGACTTCCCTGCCACCTATTACACCTATGCATGACAATGTGTTGCATAATGGCACAATCATTTAGGCTTTTGGGGGCTTGGGATCATTAAATATTGTTAAGGTAGGGCTCATAAAATGTATTTAATATATGGCTCAAAGGCTCAGGTAACGTCAGGTTTGAATGTTCATGCTGATCAAAACTCTAAACAAATCCAAACATATTTATATGCTTCATAATGCTTTTGAATGAGACTTCCAGTTTTAGCGGGAAACACTGGGTCACCCAGAAGAAAAGTGATTTATTCTCAGGATGGAACATTTGTGAAATACAGGGAAAATATTCAACCCTAATATTGACCCTCAGGGGTGGGTGCTTAGTCCCCCTCTTAGTCCCACTTGACAGTGGTAGGCCTGATCACAGATGATGATGAAACAGCCTATAGGGAGGAGGTCAGAGACCTGGCAGCGTGGTGCCAGGACAAAAATCTCTCCCTCAGTGTCAGCAAGACAAAGCAGCTGATCTTGGACTACAGGAAACGGAGGGCAGAGAACACCTCCATTCACATCGACAGGGCTGTAGTGTAGCAGGCTGAGAGTTTCAAGATCCTTGTTATCCACATCACTAAGGATCTATCATGGTCCAAACACATCAAAACAGTCGTGAAGAGTGGACAACAATGCCTCTTCCCCCTCAGGAGGCTGAAAAGATTTGGCATTGCCTCTCTGATCCTCAAAACGTTTTACAGCTGCACCATTGAGAGCATCTTCACTGGCTGCATCACCACTTGGTATTGCAACAACTTGGCATCCGACCGCAAGGCCCTACAGAGGGTAATACGTATGGCTAGTACATCACTGGGGCTGAGATCCCTGCCATCCAGGACCTCTGTACCTGGCGGTGTCAGAGGAAGGCCCTAAAAATGGTTGAAGACTCCAGGCACCCAAATCATAGAATATTCTCTCTGCTACCGCACAGCAAGCGGTACCGTTACACCAAGTCTGGAACTGACTGGACCGTGAACAGCTTCTTCCCCTCCAAGCCATAAGACTGCTAAATAGTTAGTCCGGGTAGTTATATGGTTAACTATTTAACTATCGTTTTGCTCTTTTTTGACTCGTCACCTACGCTGCTACTACTCTTTACAGTCTGGCACTTTATTCCTCGTTAGTACCATCAGAAAGTATTCATTTGTTAAATAGTTTTTTTTTCTCACCCCCTGAAAACAAGGGTTTATTAACTTGAATTTATTGATAATTAAATACAGAAATATCGAACTCTAGTGTAGATTTGGTGTTTTAGGTGATTGTCCTGCTGAAATATGAAGAGTGTTACTCACTGATAGTGTAGATTTGGTGTTTTAGGTGATTGTCCTGCTGAAATATGAAGAGTGTTACTGATAGTGTAGATTTGGTGTTTTAGGTGATTGTCCTGCTGAAATATGAAGAGTGTTACTCACTGATAGTGTAGATTTGGTGTTTTAGGTGATTGTCCTGCTGAAATATGAAGAGTGTTACTCACTGATAGTGTAGATTTGGTGTTTTAGGTGATTGTCCTGCTGAAATATGAGAGTGTTACTCACTGATAGTGTAGATTTGGTGTTTTAGGTGATTGTCCTGCTGAAATATGAAGAGTGTTACTCACTGATAGTGTAGATTTGGTGTTTTAGGTGATTGTCCTGCTGAAATATGAAGAGTGTTACTCACTGATAGTGTAGATTTGGTGTTTTAGGTGATTGTCCTGCTGAAATATGAAGAGTGTTACTCACTGATAGTGTAGATTTGGTGTTTTAGGTGATTGTCCTGCTGAAATATGAAGAGTGTTACTCACTGATAGTGTAGATTTGGTGTTTTAGGTGATTGTCCTGCTGAAATATGAGAGTGTTACTCACTGATAGTGTAGATTTGGTGTTTTAGGTGATTGTCCTGCTGAAATATGAAGAGTGTTACTCACTGATAGTGTAGATTTGGTGTTTTAGGTGATTGTCCTGCTGAAATATGAGAGTGTTACTCACTGATAGTGTAGATTTGGTGTTTTAGGTGATTGTCCTGCTGAAATATGAAGAGTGTTACTCACTGATAGTGTAGATTTGGTGTTTTAGGTGATTGTCCTGCTGAAATATGAAGAGTGTTACTCACTGATAGTGTTGGATTTGCACCAAACATTTGTATTCAGAAAAAAAGTTTTTTTGCAGTATTACATTTTAACACACATATACACACAATACCCCAGAGTGACAATGTGAAAACATTTTTTTTATGAAGTTTTTTAAATGTATTATTCACCTTTGGTGGCCGTTACAGGTCTGAGTTTTTTGGGGTAAGTCTCTAAGAGCTTTGCACTCCTTGATTGTATAATATTATTTTCAAAGTTCTTCCTCTGTCAAGTTGATTGTTGATCATTGCTAAACAGACATTTTCAAGTCTTGCATAGATTTCAAAGATGATTTAAGTCAAACTGTAACTAGGCTACTCAGGAACACTCAATGTCATCTTGATCAGCAACTCCAGTGTAGATTTGGACAGGTTTTTTTTTATCTCACAAGAAAACTCCCTAGTCCTTGTCATTCACAAGCATAACTACAACACGATGCAGCCACCACTATGCTTCAAAATATGAATATTGGTAATCAGTGATGTGTCGTGTTGCATTTAGCTTTGTATTCAGGACAAAAAGTTCATTTCTTTGTCACATTTTTTTCCAGTATTACTTAAGTGCCTTGTTGCAAACAGGATGCATGTTTTGGAATATGTTTATTCTGTACAGGCATCCTTCTTTTCACTATGTCATTTAGTTTAGTATTGTGGAGTAACTACAATGTTGTTGATAAATCCTCAGTTGTAATGCGGTGTGTGCTGGTGGCAGGGAAGTCAGGCGCAGGAGAATGAACTTGGTAAAAACGGAGCTGTTTATATAACATGGAATGAACAGAGTAAGCCGGGGCCCCCTCGATGTCCAGAGGGGGTGGGACCTCCCGCACCTCAGACTCCTGGAGTGGGCCAGCCACCACCGGCCTGAGGAGAGACACATGGAACGAGGGGTTAAGGCGGTAATCGGAGGGAAGCTGTAACCTATAACATACCTTGTTCACTCTCCTCAGGACTTTAAATGGCCCCACAAACCGCCTGACCCAGCTTCCGGCAGGGCAGGCGAAGGGGCAGGTTTCAGGTCGAAAGACAGACCCGATCCCCTGGTGCGAACACCGGGGCCTCACTGTGGTGACGGTCTGCGCCCACTTCCTGCGCCGGAACCAGTCGTCCACTGCAGGAGCCTTCATCTGACTCTGATGCCAAGGAGCCAGAACCGGCTGATACTCCAATATACACTGGAAGGGGGTGAGGTTTGTGGAGGAGTGGGCCATCTCTGCCCAGGGCATGAATGCTGCCCACTCCCCCGGGCGGTCCTGGCAATAGGACCTCAGAAACCTACCCACATCCTGGTTTACTGTCTCCACCTGCCCGTTACTCTCAGGGTTAAAACCTGAGGTAAGGCTAACCGATACCCACAGACGTTCCATGAATGCCTTCCAGACCCTTGAAGTGAACTGGGGACCTCGATTCGACACTATATCCTCAGGCAACCCGTAGTGCCGGAAGACGTGAGTAAACAAGGCCTCTGCCGTCTGTAGGGCCGTAAGGGAGACCGGGCAGAGGGAGGAGATGGCAGGACTTAGAGAAACGATCCACAGTGACCAGGATAGTGGTGTTTCCCTGTGAAGGAGGAAGATCAGTCAGGGCTTTGTACGGAATGCCTGCTCAATGTCTGCGTCCAGCTCCCACACTACCAATGCTACCAGGCAAGAGGCCGGGAGTATGGGAGTTGGATCCATGGGCCGCTCCTCTGTGTCATACAGCCGGGACAATGCTTCTGCCTTAACATTTTGAGAGCCTGGTCTGTATGAAAGGGTGAAAAACATGGCCCGCCTTGCCTGGCGAGGGTTCAGTTTCCTCGCCGCACGGATATACTCCAGATTACGGGGGTCAGTCCAGATGAGAAAAGGGTGTTTAGCCCCCTCAAGCCAATGTCTCCACGCCTTCAAGGCCCTGACAAAAGTCAACAGCTCCCGGTCCCCCACATAGTTTCGCTACGCCGGGCTGAGCTTCTTCGAGAAGACGACATGGGGCGGAGCTTTGGTGGTGTACCCAAGCGCTGAGAGAGAACCGCTCCTATCCCAGCCTAGGACGCGTCCACCTCCACTATGAACGCCAAAGAGGGATCCAGATGGGCCAGCACGGGAGCTCTCAGGTGACTAAAAGCCCTGTCCGCCTCAGCTGACCACTGCAAGTGCATCGGGGCCCCCTTCAGCAGTGAGGTAATGGGAGCTGCCACCTGACCAAAACCCCGGATAAACCTCCGGTAGTAATGGGAAAACCCTAAGAACCACTGCACCTTCTTTACCATGGTGGGAGTCAGCCAATCACGCACGGCTGCAATGTGGTCACTCTCCATCTCCACCCCTGAAGTGGAAATGCGATACCCTAGGAAGGAGATGGACTGTTGGAAGAACAGGCATTTCTCAGCCTTGACGTACATGTCATGCTCCAACAGGCGACCAAGCACTCTGCGCACCAGGGACACATGCTCAGAGCGTGTAGTGGAGTATATCAAGATGTCATCAATATACACCACTACACCCTGCCCATGCAGGTCCCTGAAAATCTTGTCTACCAAGACTTGGAAGACAGATGGCGCATTCATTAACCCGTACAGCATGACGATATACTCACAGTGCCCAGAGGTGGTACTGAGAGCCGTCTTCCACTCGTCTCCCTCTCGGATATGCACCAGGTTGTAAGCGCTCCTGAGATCTGGAGATCTGGTGAAGAAGCGCACCCCTTGCATTGACTCTATCGCTGTCGCTATAAGCTGTAGCGGGTAACTATACCTCACAGTGATCTGATTCAGACCCCGATAGTCAATACACGGGCGTAGACCCCCATCCTTCTTATTCACAAAAAAATAAACTCGGAGGCGGGTGAAGTGGAGGACCGAATGTACCCCTGACGCAGGGATTTGGAGACATATGTTTCCATAGCCTCCGTATCTGCCTGTGAGAGGGGATACACGTGACTCCTGGGAAGTGCAGCGTCTACCAGGAGGTCTATCGCACAATCACCCCGTCGATGAGGTGGTAATTGAATTGCCTTCTTTTTGGAGAAGGCGAGAGCCAAATCAGCATATTCAGGAGGAATGCGCACGGTGGAGACCTGGTCTGGACTCCACACCGTTGTAGCACCTAAGGAAACCCCTAAACACCTACCTGAGCACTCTCGCAACCACCCCGTGAGAGCCCTCTGTGGCCAAGAAACAGTGG
Source organism: Oncorhynchus gorbuscha (assembly GCF_021184085.1). NCBI lineage: Eukaryota > Metazoa > Chordata > Actinopteri > Salmoniformes > Salmonidae > Oncorhynchus > Oncorhynchus gorbuscha. The sequence goes on along the minus strand of NC_060178.1, from coordinate 79,556,237 downwards.
GGTTATGACAGGCTAACCAGGGTAGGCCTAGCACCACGGGAAATGCAGGAGAGTCAATGAGAAAGTGACTAATTCTCTTCGTATGACCCCTCTGCACTACCATACCCAAAGGCGCGGTGACCTCCCTAATCACCCCTGACCCTAATGGTCGACTGTCTAAGGCGTGAACGGGGGAGGGCACATCCATGGGAAAAATGGGGGTCCCTAAACTATGAGCTTACGCTCTATCAATAAAATTCCCAGCTGCGCCTGAATCTACGAGCGCCTTATGCTGGGAATATGGGGAAAACTCAGGAAAAGTGACAGACACAAACATATGTGCAACAGAGGGCTCTAGGTGAGAATGGTGCCAGCTCACCTGGCGTGACGCCAGAGCACCCTGCCTGTTGCCTCGATTCCCAGTGGAAACAACCCGGCACCGACCGGCAGTGTGACCTCTGAGGCCACAGATGGCGCACGAGCGGGAACCCCCTCCGGTCTCCTTGCGCACCGCCCCTCCCAGCTCCATCGGTATCGGAGAGGAGGTGCAGGAGGATGGAACTACCAGACTCCAATCTGGAAGTCCGCAAGTAGCCAGCAGGTTGTCCAGCCGGATGGACAGATCCACCAGCTGGTCGAACGTGAGGGTGGTGTCTCTGCAGACCAGCTCCCGACGGACGTCCTCTCGCAGACTGCAAAGATAATTGTCGATCAGGGCACTGTCGTTCCATCCCGCGCCGGCAGCAGCTGGTCGAAAGTGCATCTCCCTCTCTCCACACGGCGTTGGACGGCGTACACCCTCTCACGGTCCGATGAAGCCGGGTGGACGGTGGCCAGATAAAGGTTCAACTGCAACAAAGACCCCTGGTAGTTCGCAGCCCTCCCGTCGTACTGCTGGGGTAAGGAGAGACGGATTACACTTGGTTCAGGCGGGAAAGGGGCACTCAAGAGAGACCCCGGTTGGGCTGGTGGAGATGCTGGAAAAACTCCCTGTCCCGATCCATGGCAGTGCTAATTTGGTAAAGCATTGCTGCATGCTCCTGGATGCGCTTCTCCATCTCAATGGCCAGGGTATCCTCTCCTGCTGACTCCATAGTGTGGTCAGAGATTCTGTAATGCGGTGCGTGCTGGTGGCAGGGAAGTCAGGCGCAGGAGAATGGTTTGTACGAAGACGAGACAAAACAAATGAAAAATGGGTCCATGATGGCTAGAAGGTCAGTGACGTCGACCGCCAAACACCACCCGAACAAGGAGAGGGACCGACTTCGGCGGAAGTCAGTTTTCTCTTATCACGACCATTAAACTCTGTAACGGTTTTAAAATCACCATTGGCCTCATGGTGAAATCCCTGAGCAGTTTCTTTTCTCTCCGGTAACTGGGTTAGGAAGGACTCCTGTATCTTTGCAGTGACAGGGTGTATTGATACACCATCCAAAGCCAAATTGCTAACTTCACCATGCTCGAAAGGATATTCAGACTCTGCTTTATTTTTTTTACACATCTACCAATCAGTGCCATTCTCTGCAAGCATTAAAAAACCTCCCTGGTCTTTGTGGTTGAATCTGTGCTCAACATTCACTACTCGGTTGAAGGACTTGATAGATAATTGTATGTGTAGGGTACATAGAAATAATAATTATTGATTATGGAATGAGTTCATGCAACTTATTATGTGATATGTTAAGCACATTTTTAGTCCAGAACTTATTTAGTCTTGTCATAACAAAAAGGTGAAATACTTGAATTAAGACATTTTATTAACTGTTAGGGATGATGCGAATTCTCGCAGCTTTTTGTAAAAAATTGCGCAACATTTCAACGTCCTGCTACTCATGCCAGGAATATAGTATATGCATATGAAGTATGTGTGTATAGAAAACACTCTGAAGTCTCTAAAACTGGTTGAATCATGTCTGTGTGTATAACAGAACGTGTTTAGGAGTAAAAATCCCAGGGAAAACTGTTCACCAAAAACACAAAAAAATATTAATCCGCCAGTCAATGTATTGTCTATGTCGATAGAAAATAGATGAGATTCCGTTTACAATGCCTACAGCTTCCACACAATGTCGCCAGTACTGGTATTTCATTGCATGTTTATCCTTGGTGGGATGACGTATAGGCACTTCCTGTCTTGGGGGTGCACCGAGGAAGTTATGAAAGTGAAAAAATGGACGATGATTTCAAGACTTGCTGCTATCGAATACAGATCGCCCCGTGATCAATTTGATCGATTATTAACATTTATTAATACCTAAAGTTGGTTTACAAAAGTAGTTTGAAGTGATTTGTAAAAGTTTATAGGCAACCTTTTTAATTTTAAAAAGTGACGTTCCGTCTTGTAAAGGTGAATTTTCCTGAATCAGACGGCCTTCATAAATGGACATTTTGGGGACACAATGACGGATTTAATCGGGAAAAACCCAATTGTGATGTTTATGGGACATATAGGAGTGCCAACAAAGAAGCTCGTCAAAGGTAATGAATGTTTTATATTTTATTTCTACGTTTTGTGTAGTGCCGGCTACCGCTAAATCTTTTGTTTAGGTCTCGTTCAGGTATTTCGGGGGGTGCATGCTGTCAGATAATAGCGTCTCATGCTTTCGCCGAAAAGCATTTTACAAATCTGACATGTTGGCTAGATTCACAACGAGTGTAGCTTTATTTGAGTACCTTGCATGTGTGTTTTAATGAAAGTTTGAGTTTTATCGAGTACTACAGGTGGCACTCTGAAATTTCCGCTGATTTTGGTTCCTGTACAGGGACCAAAATTCCGCATCATCCCTAAAAATAAAAATCTACAAGCAAAATTCCACTTTGACATTATGGTTTTCTATTTCCGGCGCCGACAGAGATGGCCGCCTGGCTTCGCGTTCCTAGGAAACTATGCAGCTTTTTGTTTTTTTACGAGTTATTTCTTACATTGGTACCCCAGGTAATCTTAGGTTTCATTACATACAGTCGGGAAGAACTACTGAATATAAGAGCAATGTCAACTCACCATCAATACGACCAGGAATATGACTTTCCCAAAGCGGATCCTGTGTTCTGCCTTCCACCCAGGACAACGGAATGGATCCCAGCCTGCGACCCAAAACAAAGACGTCGTAAAAGAGGGAAGCATAGCGGTGTTCTGGTCAGGCTCCGGAGACGGGCACATCGCGCAACACTCCCAAGCATACTACTCACCAATATCCAGTCTCTTGACAACAAGGTTGATGAAATCTGAGCAAGGGTAGCATTCCAGAGGGACATCAGAGACTGTAACGTTCTTTGCTTCACGGAAACACGGCTCACTCGAGAGACGCTAACGGAATCGGTGCAGCCAGCTGGTTTCTTCACGCATCGCGCCGACAGAAACAAACATCTTTCTGGTAAGAAGAGGTGCGGGGGCGTATGCCTTATGATTAACGAGACGTGGTGGGATCACAACAACATACAGGAACTCAAGTCCTTCTGTTCACCTGACTTAGAATTCCTCACAATCAAATGTTGTCCGCATTATCTACCAAGGGAATTCTCTTTGATTATAATCACAGCCGTATATATTCACCCCCAAGCAGACACATCGATGGCCCTGAACAAGCTTTATTTGACTCTTTGCAAACTGGAAACCACATATCCTGAGGCTGCATTCTTTGTAGCTGGGGATTTTAACAAGGCTAATCTGAAAACAAGACACCCTAAATTGCATCAGCATATCGATTGTGCAACCAGGGCTGGTAAAACCTTGGATCATTGCTATTCTAACTTCTGCAACGCATATAAGGCCCTCCCCCACCATCCTTTCAGAAAAGCTGACCACGACTCCAATTTGTTGCTCCCTGCCTACAGACAGAAACTAAAACAAGAAGCTCCCGCGCTCAGGTCTGTTCAACGCTGGTCCCACCAACCTGATTCCATGCTTCAAGACTGCTTCGATCACGCCGACTGGGATATGTTCCGCATTGCGTCCAACAACAACATTGACGAATACGCTGATTCGGTGTGCGAGTTCATTAGAACGTGCGTTGAAGATGTCGTTCCCATAGCAACGATTAAAACATTCCCAAACCAGAAACCGTGGATTGATGGCAGCATTCGCGTGAAACTGAAAGCACGAACCACTGCTTTTAATCAGGGCAAGGTGACTGGAAACATGACCGAATACAAACAGTGTAGATATTCCCTCCGCAAGGCAATCAAACAAGCTAAGCGTCAGTAGAGAGACAAAGTAGAGTCACAATTCAACGGCTCAGACACAAGAGGTATGTGACAGGGTCTACAGTCAATCACGGATTACAAAAAGAAAACCAGCCCCGTCACGGACCAGGATGTCTTGCTCCCAGGCAGCCTAAATAACTTTTTTGCCCGATTTGAGGGCACTACAGTGCCACTGACACGGCCCGCAAACCAAAACCCGCAACCAAAAAGACTCTCCTTCACTGCAGCCGACTGAGGAAAACATTTAAACGTGGCTGGTGTGTTTACGAACATATTCAATCAATCCTTATCCCAGTCTGCTGTTCCCACATGCTTCAAGAGGGCCACCATTGTCCCTGTTCCCAAGAAAGCTAAGGTAACTGGGCTAAACAACTACCGCCCCGTAGCACCGCCCCGTAGCATCATGAAGTGCTTTGAGAGATTAGTCAAGGACCATATCACCTCCACCCTACCTGACACCCTAGACCCATTCCAATTTGCTTACTGCCCAAATAGGTCCACGGACGATGCAATCTCAACCACACTGCACACTGCCCTAACCCATCTGGACAAGAGGAATACCTATGTGTGAATGCTGTTCATCGACTACAGCTCAGCATTTAACACCATAGTACCCTCCAAACTCGTCATCAAGCTCGAGACCCTGGGTCTCGACCCTGCCCTGTGCAACTGGGTACTGGACTTCCTGACGGGCCGCCCCCAGGTGGTGAGGGTAGGTAACAACATCTCCACCCCGCTGGGGCCTCACAAGGGTGCATGCTGAGCCCTCTCCTTTACTCCCTGTTCACCCATGACTGCGTGGCCATGCACGCCTCCAACTCAATCATCAAGTTTGCGGACGACACTACAGTGGTAGGCTTGATTACCAACAACGACGAGACGGCCTACTGGGAGGAGGTGAGGGCCCTCTGAGTGTGGTGTCAGGACAATAACCTCACACTTAATGTCAACAAAACAAAGGAGATGATTGTGGATGTCAGGAAACAGCAGAGGGAGCACCCCCCTATCCACATCAATGGGACAGTAGTGGAGAGGGTAGTAAGTTTTAAGGTCCTCTGCGTACACATCACAGACAAACTGAATTGGTCCACCCACACAGACAGCTTGGTGAAGAAGGCGCAGCAGCCCCTCTAACATTGAGTGGCTGCTGCCAACACACTGACTCAACACCAGCCACTTTAAAAATAGGAATTGATGGAAATATATCACTAGCCACTTTAAATCAATCACATCTAAAAATCAGGTGACAAATAGTTTTTCTCCTCACACGTGAAAAGGTGGTGATAGCATGTGAACTCTAAATGTAATACATGTGAAAATATGTTATTCAGTTATTTCACATGTGAAAATGCGAAGATGGAGTTATGGAGTGATGAGGAGAGAGAGGGATGAAGGTGGACCATGTTCGGAGAACAGACTCATAGGATCCGTTGCTTCCCTTCTAAGGTCTGGCACAGTGAGAACATTTTCTCATGGCTGCCAGTGCTAAGGTTATCATAGACAGTTTGCTTTTGTCTGCAGATGCGTGCATGTGAGCGCGCGTGCGTCTGCCAGCAAATGGATGGTCCCACTTTATGTGCAGGTGTTGACAGGCAGAGACAAAGCATGAAGACCCTGTTTAAGGAGGGAAAAAAGGACACACACACACACACAAACACATGACACACACAGGAGATACAGTATCTCCGTCAAATAACTAAAGGTCAAGGGCTTTGTCGTCACCTGGAGGGGTCCACAGAATGGGGATTCCCACTCCTGGATAGTCTGAACAAGCCTACTGATCTCCCAGTATTTGTAGATAACTCCTGCAGCTTCAGTCAGTGCATCATACAGGAGTAGGCCTGAGTAGCCCCTAGAGCTAGCTGCTATCTGACCTTCCCTAACTCAAACTTGCTCGGTACTGTAGGCAGTGAATCTAGTCAGGGATGTTTGTTTCTCTTTTTCTCTGTCATGCAACCTCTCCATCCAAGACAGTACTCTGCTGCTTTACTCTCTCCTACTACACTAGTTCTCCCAATGCATCTGATCACACACACACACACACACACACACACACACACACACACACACACACACACACACACACACACACACACACACACACACACACACACACACACACACACACACACACACACACACACACACACACACACACACACACACACACAGTCTCTCTGTGTAATTAGACGTTTATCTAATGTCAAATTTCGAAGTTGCTCCAACTGTCAAATTTCGAAGTGTTTTTGACACACTGGGTTGACTCTTCCTGCTCAGTCTATCCATGCTTCTCAAATGTCGAAGTTCTTTCGAATGTCAAATATTGAAGTGTTCAAGTTTAAGTTTAGGTATTAACTCTGAATTTTTAAGGTTAGGGTTAAGTCTCAGCATCAACAATCCCTGTCCACAATGTCCGAGCAAAACCAAAAGGTAACAGCGCTCACTGTTGCCCTAGTGGCTGGTTTCCACATCATCCCTGATGTCCTCAGACATGGATGGACGTCGAATACTGACTTGCATCACGGGATGACCTGTCTGGGGCAGTATCGTTCTGTCTCTCCAAATGTCCAATTTTGAAGTTGCTCTAAATGCCAAATTTAGTTGGATAAGAGTTTATGTTTTGGATAGGGTTAAAACAAAAGTTCAGGCACTCATACCAAATGGTTAAGGTAAGGTTTAAGGTTTGGAATAGGGTTAAAAAAAGAAGAACAATAACACGAGTATCCACCGCTGGGATCGAACTCAACCTTCTGAACCATAGGTGATGGGATCTGCCACAGTGGCCAATTTTGAAGACGTTTCTTGACGTCAGGACATGAATAGACTTCCAATTCTGATGTCATTCTGGAGCGACCTGCCTGCACACACACACACACACACACACACACACACACACACACACACACACACACACACACACACACACACACACACACACACACACACACACACACACACACACACACACACACACACACACACACACACACACACACACACACACACACACACACACAGATTGCCTCTGGTTTCCAGACCCCGTGCTGTATGTAATGAGGTCTATAATGAGAGGTTGTTAGCGAGGTGAGGTTGTTGTGTTTAGAATTGTGCTCCCTTGGTAATTAGGGAGATTGGACCTGACTGAACCGTTCATCATTGATACACACACTGGCTGAGCCCTGCAGGCAGCACAACTGAAGTGCACACACACACACACATACACGCAAAGACACGGACTCATGCACACACACACACACACACACACACACACACACACACACACACACACACACACACACACACACACACACACACACACACACACACACACACACACACACACACACACACACACACACACACACACACACACACACACACACACACACACACACACACACACACACACAGTCATACTTATGCCTACACTTTTTGCACACACACAAACGTTTTTCCCATTTACATACACAGATGCTTATTCATGGTCATGCACGCACACACACAAGCACGTGAACGCACAAACACACCGCATTCCTGCAGTGATTCATAATGGTTGAGCCTGAGCAGTGCAGTGTTTTCCACTAGTCCTGGCTGTCGGGCTATACAGCCGATTACAGACTCATTTTCAGCCGGGCACTTTTCCATGTAAATGAACTAGGCTGCTTTTCAATTCGCTAGTCAGAAAAACATGTCTGACGAGCCCTCTCCCACTAAAATGAAAGATATGCACCGTTTAGCGATCTATTGATAGGACAGGCACCTGTCAGTCACAAAGTGAATCATGACAGGGAAACTGCTGGTTTAACAGTCTGCTGTCTGTCCCGCCTCTCGGTTCCTGGGGGTGTGTTGTGTGCCCTGTGGTTGTAGTCAAATGTCTTTACACGGAGGGAGAGAGCATGAATTTGCACGTCCCATATAATGTTGTAACGATGAGTGGAAATCCACTTAGCCTATTGTTTTCTGGCACATTAAGTCATTTTATTTTCCGTGCAGGGTCTGACAATCACAAGGGGGCAGTAAAAATGTGTCGTCAGGGCCAGTGGATCTCGCCAGTCAGGGCCTGTAACTTTTCAGCGCATTTTTTGCATTCCAGTTCAACATTAACCTGTTCTGTCACAGTTTCCCTTTGAAAACCATTGAAGACTACACTCTTATATGCTATTTGTATTTGAGCAATATGATTGGCCATTTATTCAAGCACCACCACACTCATGCGAGTCACAAGTTTGTGCTGTGCCCTGGACACCATATGTGAATTGATTGCCCCCCATCTATCGTCAGAGTTCGTACAGCTGGGTGACCTAAATTGGGATATCCAATTTACCCCAGCCATCCGACAATCTAAACTAGATGCACTCAATCTCACACAAATTATCAAAGAACCTACCAGGTACAACCCCAAATCCGTAAACATGGGCACCCTCATAGATATCATCCTGACCAACTTTCCCTCTAAATACACCTCTGCTGTTTTCAAGCAGGATCTCAGAGATTCCTGCATCATTGCCTGTGTCCGTTATTGGTCCGCGGTCAAATGACCACCCCTCATCACTGTCAAACTCTCCCTAAAACACTTCTGCCTTTCTAATCAACCTCATCCTGTCAGTCAAGGATGCCTGGTTGTTCTTTAAAAGTGCTTACCTCGTCATCTTAAAGAAGCATGCCCCTTTCAAAAAATGTAGAACTAAGACCAGATATAGCCCTTGGTTCACTCCAGACTTGACTGCCCTTGACCAGCACATAAACACCCTGCGGCGTACTGCACTAGCATCGAATAGTCCCCGCGAAATGCAACTTTTCAGGGAAGTCAGGAACCAATGTACACAGTCAGTTAGGAAAGCAAACGCTAGCTTTTTCAAACAGAAATTTTCAACAACAAAAAAATTTCAAAAAGAAACTCGCATTAAGTATCTCCAATCCAAAGTTAAATCTACAATCGGCTTCCTATTTCGCAACAAAGAATCCTTCACTCATGCTGCCAAACTTACCTTCGTAAAACCGACTATCCTGCCGATCCTTGACTTTGGTGATGTAATTTACAAATTAGCCTCCAACACTCTATTCAGCAAACTGGATGCAGTATATCACAGTGCCATCCGTTTTGTCACCAAAGCCCCATATACTACTCACCACTGCAACCTGTATGATCTTATTGGCTGGTCTTCGCTACAAATTCCTCGCCAAAACCATTGGCTCCAGGTCATCTATAAGTCTTTGCTAGGTATAGCTCCGCCTTATCTCAGCTCACTGGTTACCATAGCAATCCCCACCCGTAGCACACGCTCCAGCAGGTATATTTCACTGGGCATCCCCAAAGCCAACACCTTCTTTGGCCGCCTTTTCATCCAGTTCTCTGATGCAAATGACTGGAACGAATGGGAAAAATCACTGACGTTGGAGAATCACTAACTTTAAGCGTCATCTGTCAGAGCAGCTTACCGATCGCTGCAGCTGTACACAGCCCATCTGTAAACAGACCATCCAACCAACTACCTTCCTCATCCCCATATTTGTTTTTGTTTCTCTGCTCTTTTGCACAACAGTATTTCTACTTGCACATCCTCATCTGCACATATATCACTCCAGTGTAAATTCCTAAATTGGAATTACTTCACCACTATTGGCCTTACCTCCTTACTTCATTTGCACACACTGTATACAGATTTCTCTATTGTATTACTGACTGTAAGTTTGTTTATCCCAACTGTGTCGTTGTTTTTGTCGCACTGCTTTGCTTTATCTTGGCCAGATCTCAGTTGTAAATGAGAACTGGTTCTCAACTGGCCTACCTAGTTAAATAAAGGAGAAAAAAGAAATGAATAAAAAAACAAGTCCTCGAGCACTCGTCTTGAGTTGATGGCTTCACAGAGCAAACGCTGTGCAGAGCATAAAGAAGCGCCCATCAATCTACTCGCTGAGCTTATTTATTTTAGTGAAAGTGATTTACAAAAGTAAACCTTCAACAGTGAACATACCATCAATATTCTGGCTACTGTTGATATTCTGCAAAAAGAAATCTACAAAAGACACCTACTATTTCTCTTGGCTAGCCTACTGTAGCCATGTCATATTGCTTTTGGAAACTCTATCTTAAAGGGGCAGGATCCTATTTTTAAATCTAAAAATGAAATACAGTACTTTAGAACCAAAAGTGAATTATAGCTTAATAGCTTAATAGTGGAATATAGAAAGAAAGCATGCCAACCTATATGCCCTGCATTATCCCAATGCATTTAAGAACTACACCATGTATGGGCCAGTAAAAATTCTGTTCGGGTCAGTATATTTTTGGCCAACTGGCCCAACTGCGCCAGTGAGAATTTTTTTTGTGTTGAACCCTGGTGTGTTTCATATGCAGCCACGGAGTGATTACACATAAGATATTTATTGTGCTTTGATTGACAAACAGCAAGCTTGACTAATTTATAACAGGCGTGGAGCTAACTGAATAAAGTCGATCTCATATGTCCTTGCCATTCATAAATCATACAACGTAGTTGGTAACACTTTACTTGACACCCAGAATCATAACACGTTATGAAACGGTCATAACCATGTAAAAATACAACATATTAGCTGACATAACTTGTCGTTATACCTGTCATAATATCATCATAACACTGTCATGACCCATATTTGATTTGATTTGATTTGAGTTATGTACACCTGACATATATTGTGCTATTTTATGACACCCACATTTACTCAAATGTATTTTTTCCCTGCCAAGAAGATTACTTTCGTTTGAACGTTTGTTTCTTAAGTCCTTTGTTGTTGTTGTTGTAATGAATTCTTTACAGTCACGTTTTGTAGAAAATACACTTTATGACATTGTCAAGAAGCATTATGGCCATCCTGTGTCACTTTACTTGGACTAAGAAAATACACTTTATGACATTGTCAAGAAGCATAATGACCATCCTGTGTCACTTTACTTGGACTAAGAAAATACACTTTATGACACTGTCAAGATGTCACGAATATTACCGAAGGTGACTCCCCTTCTTGTTCGGGTGGCGCTCGGCGGTCGTCGTCGCCGGTCTGCTAGCTATCGCCGATCCGTTGTTCTGTGTTCGTTTAGTTTTGTCTAATTGGTAGCACCTGTTTCTAGTTTGGTTGTTAGGATAGGGTATATATAGTCTGTTTAGCCCGCTTCTGTTTCGTGCGGGCTTGTTCGTCTGTTTTGTTGGTTGAGTGTATTTTGTTGGCATTTGGGTTTCACGCTGTCCGTTTATATTTCTGTTCATTTGTGTTTCCACTTTTGTACATGTTATGTTTCCGGGACATTAAAGCGTGTTGTTTTTCCCACATCTTTTGCTCTCTGCGCCTGACTCCACACCTCTTCACTCATTACCGTAACACAAGAAGCATAATGGCCATCCTGTGTCACTTTACTTGGACTAAGAAAATACACTTTATGACATTGTCAAGAAGCATTATGACCATCCTGTGTCACTTTACTTGGACTAATAAAATACACTTTATGACACTGTCAAGAAGCATTATGACCATCAGAATCATATAAACCAGATATGCCTATCACATACATACCCTTAAGTCAGTCATCAATCAAAAAGAGGGTGTCTTGTTCTGCTTCCTTCTCCTGCATTCATACCAGACATCAGAAACAGAGCATTGGGGTAGGTGCTTGTCTGACATCAATTTCAGAAAATGTTAGATAACATAAACATACTGTTGACAATGTGTAATGAAATGTTTTGCCTTGAGTGATTTTGGGGGTTTTAACACTATTATGTAAGTGTCATAACTAGACATAAAATAACTACCGTGGTAGGTTTAATGGTTTTGACACTCTTAAGTTGGTGTCATAACCAGCCATAAAATGACACAATGTATGTCACAACAGGTGTAAATATATGTGCCATGACAGTGTTAAAACCATATTATGACAGGTTATGACAAGTTATGTCAGCTGTTATGACATGGTTATGACCGTGTCATAACGTGAAATTACAGTGGATGTCAAGTAAAGTTGCCACGTAGTTATACACTGAGTGTACAAAACATTAAGAACACCTGGACTTTCAATGACTTAGACTGACAAGGTGAATCCAGGTGAAATCTATGAGGGGGAGAGAAGAAGGAGGATTTTTAAGCCTTGAGACAATTGAGACATGGATTGTGTATGTGTGCCATTCAGAGGGTGAATGGGCAAGTCAAAATAAAAATGTGTGTCAAGAATTGCAACACTGCTGGGTTTTCCACGCTCAACAGTTTGCTGTGTGTATCAAGAATGGTCCACCACCCAAAAGGCATCCAGCCAACTTGGCACAACTGTGGGAAGCATTGGAGTCAACATGGGCCAGCATCCCTGTGGAAGGCTTTCGACACCTTGTAGAGTCCATGCCCCGACGAGTTGAGGCTGTTCCGAGGGAAATATGGGATGCAACTCTATAATAAGAAGGTGTCGTTAATGTTTTGTACATTCAGTGTATGTCCATGGTATTGCATCGGGACAAGTCAACTAAAGATCTTGTTAGTATTTTCGATAAGAATTCTATCAGGACTTGCCAGACAGTGACGTTAAAGTGACCACATTCGTTAAGAGAGCCTTTTATTTGGCTGCATAATTTGCATACTGGTATGCTTTTTGGTGATTATCTGCAGATAAATTCTAACAACATTTAATGATGATGGTTAACCCTTCTCAATGCAGGAACAATAGGGAGGCTAGTGGAGGGAGAGCCTCACTCTGGTACAAAATATGATACAATAAAACAGATTGAATTGTTTTAAAAGCTATTGATACTTATATGGTATTTTCAAAGATTTTTATTTAGGTCTACTGATTTAATCAAAGTGCTGACAATGGAGTAGTCAACTGCTGCTTTCTGTGTAGCAAAGCCCATGTTTAACAACTGCTTAATTCTTCAGTCATACCTGTATTGCAGATAGTTGAGAAAATGCCTCTTAAAAGGAAGCTTGAAGCCTGTGGAAGATAGCAGACTCTTACTGTATTCACTAAAGGCCCAGTGCCGTCAAAATGAACTTTTCCTTTTTTTAATATCATATTGTACAACAACTGATGAAACTAACACTGGAAAAGTGTGAACAAATGTATTTCTTGATAGTCGCTGATTGAAAATACAATCTACACTGAACAAAAATATAAATGCACATGCAATAATTTCAAAAATGTTACTGAGTTACATTTCATATCAGGAAATCAGTCAATTTAAATAAATAAATTAGGGCCTAATCTATGGATTTCACATGACTGGGAATACAGATATGCATCTGTGGTCACAGATACAGTGGGGCAAAAAAGTATTTAGTCAGCCACCAATTGTGCAAGTTCTCCCACTTAAAAAGACGAGAGAGGGCTGTAACTTTCATCATAGGTACACTTCAACTATGACAGACAAAATGAGAAAAAATCCAGAAAATTGTAGGATTTCTAATGAATTTATTTGCAAATTATGGTGGAAAATAAGTATTTGTGGCTGGTTGGACGTACTGCCAAATGATCTAAAACGACTTTGGAGGCAGTTTATGGTGGAGAAATTAACATTACATTCTCTGGCAACAGCTCTGGTGGACATTCTTGCAGTCAGCATGCCAATTGCATGTTACCTCAAAAGTTGAGACATCTGTGGCATTACATTGTGTGGCCTTTTATTGTCCCCAGCACAAGGTGTACCTGTGTAATGATCCTGCTGTTTAATCAGCTTTTTGATATGCCACACCTGTCAGGTGGATGGATTATCTTGGCAAAGGAGAAATGCTCACTAACAGGGATGTAAACAAATGTATGCATAACGTTTTAGACAAATAACCTTTTTTTTGCGTATGGACATTTTCTGGGATCTTTTATTTCAGCTCATGAAACATGGAACCAACACTTTACATGTTGCATATATTGTTTTGTTCGGTGTAGCATTAGAAGGTACCTGAGTCATTGCTGCCTACTTTTTCTATTTGGTTGGTTTCTCCATGTGCTTGTGGAAAACACTGCAGTGCCAAAGCAGAATGGCACAACTGTAATCAGAACCCCTTTGTGCATGTGTGTGCATGTGTTTGTGTGTGTGTGTGTGTGTATGTGCAGAGTGTATTGTATATGTGTGTCCTGTCCTCAGTGTCTGCCATGCGGTTTGGATCCCTGTGTCCGTTCCCTCTCTGTGTGAATGTGAGCTCACTAACCCCTGTCTAAACAAATACATCATCCCTCTGAGCGCAGCCAGGTCACTCCAGATCCAAAGCGATATTCATCCAGGTCCCCAGGAAGTTGGGAGATGCTTTCAAAACTGACCACTAGGGGCAACAGTGAGCACTATTACCATCAAGTAGGCTTGCAGGTTGCTAGTGCGCTGTGGACGGGGATGGCAGATGGGCGTAAGACATAAGCTCTGGCTCGTTTTGTTTAAACTCTATCCCAAACCTTTCGTAATTAATGCCTAAACTTAACTGTCAAAATGATATGTTTATCCCCGTCTCTTGACAGACATTGAATTCAAACCGAGAGAGAAAGAGAGAGAACAGAGTGTTTATGAGATTTTTACCAATGAAAGGCTGAAAGCCTCACAATCCATATAGATGCATCCTCTCTCATCTGAAGCACTGGGAACATAACATGACAGAAAATGATATGACGCAACACCGGACAACACAGAACACAAAGGAACATTGTTACAAATCAAAGCGCCTCAGGGAACAACATGAGCTCCATGTTGGGATGTTCAGAATGCTCCCAGAATACTTTGACAACTGAGAGGGAGACCAAACTAGTCCTGTCACTCTCCTAACTTTCAAACTCTTTCACTTTCCCATTTTCTCTACTTACAACCTCCCCAACAACCTGCTGTGAGTGTCACGTACAGGAATGACTTCATGTGAATTATAAATGTTTTCAGCTGGAGATGTCTTCATGCGAAGATGAAATGTGTCGACAGCTTTAGGGATTGTCGCTCTCAAGGGATTTTGGAGCAATTCAATTCTCATCTGAAGTTAATAATCTTATAGAAATCACAATATGCCTCAATGTGAGTATGATTAAAATGTTTTGTTTGCATTGTCATCACGTGTCCTGTGTGTACTAATAATACGTTTCTAGGGTTTGGTTTTCTTTCCTGTTTTGATATTAAATCAAATCTGTGTATGGCATAAGTCCCATCTTAAATGTGTCCATTGCAGAGATCATACATATGAATATGCCTGAAACTGACATTCTGACCCTGTACTAAATGCTGTTGTTTCACTTTCTTCCTATTTTTTGGGGGGGGGACTAAGAACTGGTAGGTTATGGTTGGAGGACAGCTTATATTACATCTGTCATTATATGGATGTAAACTCACTATATGATAGGCTGGTATTCCATTTTTAACCTTTGTTTTATGAAGGAAAGGAAACAAGGAGAGGGGGAAAGAATTGATGGAAATAAAGCCATTTTTGACTTCTAGGACAAACTCTTTCTTATCAATTTTTACTTTTGACCTTTCCTCAAACATTCTTCAGTTTGTTTATAAGGTTGTGGAACTGCTAGCTTTTCACTTTTCTTTTAGAGACGACAGAAATAACTGAGAGGAAGTATTTTTCATACCCTGTGGTGTTTGGTTTTGTATTTCACGTCTCGTTTCGTTTGGGGTTCCCTTCCCTGTGTCACCTTATATCCCGGACAGAGCCCTTCCAAATTAGCCTGCATCCTACACACATGCACACTCACACACTACACGGTCTAGTGTTTGGAGTGTGAGCTCTCTGGCCTTCACATACCTACAGTTTAAGGTTACTCATCACCCAAGCATAGTTGACCAAACCACCTACAATACAAATCACCACTTTGACTTCCTCCTCCTAGCTCTCTGCAGCAACCCCAACAGCTGATAGGCATTTACTGTGTAATCAAACCCTGATCATCCTTGCTAGCCCACTGAAGCCTAGTTTGCACTGAGGGCTCACACAATTATTCAGGACCTGTATTCATCAAGTGTCTCAGAGTAGGAGTGCTGACCTAGTAATAATAATAATAATAGTAATAATTGAATTTGTTATGATCTAAAAGGCACGACTGATCCTAGATCAGCACTCTCAGACAAAAATCCTGCCATTGACCCATTGCGTTGCTTATGACAAAGATTGAAAAGCTATTGTTATAGTATACATGTTTTTTTATTTTTAATACATTTGTCTTTGTGATTGTCTCCACCCCCCTCCAGGTGTTGCCCATCTTCCCCATTATCCCCTCTGTATTTATACCTGTGTTTCTCTGTTTGTCCGTTGCCAGTTTGTCTTGTTTGTCAAGTCAACCAGTGTTTTTGTTCTCAGCTCCTGCTTTTCCCAGTCTCTCTTTTTCTCGCCCTTCTGGTTTTGACCCTTGCCTTCCTGACTCTGAGCCCGCCTGCCTGACCACTTTGCCTGACCACTTTGCCTGCCCCTGACACTAAGCCTGCCTGCCCCACCTCTGGATTATTGACCTCTGACTACCTTGACCCTGAGCCTGCCTGCCGACCGGTACCGTTGCCCCCCCTCTGGTATACTGACCCCTGCCTGCCTTGACCTGTCTATTGCCTGTCCCTGTTGGAATCTTAAACCGTTGTCAATGCAACGTGTCTGCATCTGGGTCTTAACTTGATTCCTGATACTTTGTCATTATGGGGTATTATGTGTAGATTGATGATGACAATATTACATTTAATCCATTTTAGAATAAGGCTGTAATACAGTAGAACAAAATGTGGAAAATGTCAAGGGGTCTGAACACTGTACATGAAACAGAATCCATACACATATTATTTCACATATTTGATAGAGAGCAGACATTTATTTATCGTTGTATAAGATATATAAATGATGTTATATTATATTGGAAGGGAACAAACATTTTCAAAGCCATGTAAGCTGAGTGGAGTACAGAAACCACGTCTCCTTCCTCACTTTCTCACTCTCTATCCCCAACAGGACTGATGATAAATAATTTACATCTGGGAGGCCATTCTGTTGGATAGCTACAAAACATAATGTACTTACTCTTTTTATCCATATTTCTTTCTATTCTCTCTCTCTCTCTCTCTCTCTCTCTCTCTCTCTCTCTCTCTCTCTCTCTCTCTCTCTCTCTCTCTCTCTCTCTCTCTCTCTCTCTCTCTCTCTCTCTCTCTCTATCTATCTATCTATCTATCTATCTATTTTTCTACATGTTACTATACTTATTATCTCTCTCCTTCCTCTCTCACTCACTCACTCTGTCCCCAAATACCTCTCTCTCTCTATCCCCAAGTACCTCACCCTAGCTCTCTCCTTCCTCAGTCTCTCTCTCTATCCCCAACTAGCTCTCTCTAGATTTCTCCTTCCTCACTCTCTCACTCTCTATCCCCAAGTACCTCTCTCTAGCTCTCTCCTTCCTCACTTTCTCACTCTCTATCCCCAACTAGCTCTCTTTAGCTCTCTCCTTCCTCACTCTCTCACTCTCTATCCCCAAGTACCTCTCTCTAGCTCTCTCCTTCCTCACTCTCTCACTCTCTATCCCCAAGTACCTCCCTCTAGCTCTCTCCTTCCTCACTTTCTCACTCTCTATCCCCAAGTACCTCTCTCTAGCTCTCTCCTTCCTCACTCTCTCACTCTCTATCCCCAAGTACCTCCCTCTAGCTCTCTCCTTCCTCACTTGCTCACTCTCTATCCCCAAGTACCTCCCTCTAGCGCTCTCCTTCCTCACTTTCTCACTCTCTATCCCCAAGTACCTCTCTCTAGCTCCGTCCTTCCTCACTCTCTCACTCTCTATCCCCATGTACCTCCCTCTAGCTCTCTCCTTCCTCACTTTCTCACTCTCTATCCCCAAGTACCTCTCTCTAGCTCTCTCCTTCCTCACTTTCTCACTCTCTATCCCCATGTACCTCTCTCTAGCTCTCTCCTTCCTCACTCTCTCACTCTCTATCCCCAAGTACCTCCATCTAGCTCTCTCCTTCCTCACTTTCTCACTCTCTATCCCCAAGTACCTCTCTCTAGCTCTCTCCTTCCTCACTCTCTCACTCTCTATCCCCATGTACCTCCCTCTAGCTCTCTCCTTCCTCACTTTCTCACTCTCTATCCCCAAGTACCTCTCTCTAGCTCCGTCCTTCCTCACTCTCTCACTCTCTATCCCCAAGTACCTCCCTCTAGCTCTCTCCTTCCTCACTTTC
The DNA here is from genome assembly GCF_021184085.1 of Oncorhynchus gorbuscha. NCBI lineage: Eukaryota > Metazoa > Chordata > Actinopteri > Salmoniformes > Salmonidae > Oncorhynchus > Oncorhynchus gorbuscha. Next base: position 79,537,926 of record NC_060178.1, on the reverse strand, counting down.
TCACTCTCTATCCCCAAGTACCTCTATCTAGCTCCGTCCTTCCTCACTCTCTCACTCTCTATCCCAACTAGCTCTCTCTAGCTCTCTCCTTCCTCACTCTCTCACTCTCTATCCCCAAGTACCTCTCTCCAGCTCTCCCCTTCCTCTCTCTCTCACTCTCTATCCCCAATGACCTTTTTCTAGTTCTCTCTTACCCTCTCTCATTCTTTCCATCCGTTCCTCTCTCCTCAAATGCTCTAACTCTCACTTGTCAGGAGTGATTTCGGATAAACTTGGTCATTCCAAAGCACTCCCCCATTCTCATCGAAGGAACTGTAGTGCAGGTTGAGAGCTTCAAGATTCTTGGTGTCCACATCCCCAGCAAACTATCATGTTCCAAACATACCAAGACAGTCATGAAAAGGTTCTACAGCGGCACCATCGAGAGCATGGTTGCATCACCTACTCGGCCTCCGACCTCAAGGCACTACAGAGGGTAGTGTGTACAGCCCAGTACATCCTTTGGACCTAGCTTCTTGCCATCCAAGACCTCTATAACAGGCAGTGTCAGAGAAAGGCCCTAAAAATTGACAAAGACACCCCCCCCATGCTTTGTCACTTACCTCTACCTACATGTACACATTACCCCAATTACCTCGACTAAACGGTGCCCCCGCACTTTGAGTCTGTCAATGTGCCCCCTGTATACAATATGTATATATATTTTTGTTATTTTTTATTTATGTTATTTTTTACTTCAGTTTATTTTAGTAAATATTTTCAAAACACTTATTTTTCTTAACTGCATTGTTGGTTAAGGGCTTGTAAGTAAGCATTTCACTGTAAGGTAATACCTGTTGTATTCGTCGCATGTGACAAATAAAATATGATTTGATTTGATTCCTTGGTGTGACTTTGTGAGGCGGTAACCTTGAGAGGGCGTGTGTGTGTGTGTGTGTGTGTGTGTGTGTGTGTGTGTGTGTGTGTGTGTGTGTGTGTGTGTGTGTGTGTGTGTGTGTGTGTGTGTGTGTGTGTGTGTGTGTGTGTGTGTGTGTGTGTGTGTGTGTGTGTGTGTGTGAGAGAGAGAGAGAGAGAGAGAGAGAGAGAGAGAGAGAGAGAGAGAGAGGATGAGTCCCTGTGTGTATCGTAGATTAAAAAGTGTGAAAGGAGATACTGTGATGTGACAGAGGGTTTAATGAAAAATGCCTGATCACAGTGTGTGTGTGCATGTATATGTGTGTGTGTGTGTGTATATGAGTGTGTTAATTGTGCTGCTATCTGACCAGCACAAACTACAGGTCCTTACAGCCCTATGTAACTAGCTCCTCAGAGTAGGAGTGCGGATAGGATCAGGTCCATCCTGTCGATGTAATCTTATTCAATGTGATCTAAAAGGCTAAACTGATCCTTAACCCCTAAAGGTCTAAGGGCTCTATTTTTGGCCGGCGTTAAGGCGGTGCCAGTGTCAAACACACACTCTTTGGCAATTTCCACTTGTAAAAGCCAGCGCTCTGTTATTTTCCAACCCTCATGCCAGTATTGATAATTGACCTGTCTTATATCAGCTTGCTTGCACTGAGGTGGAAGGAGTGGAAATATTTTAGGTGTGTCTTTAAAAACGTGTGCCAATGTGCCAATTTCAAGCAGCACTACTGGTGATATTTAAGAATCACCAAATGCTGGTCTTAGCAGTAACGCAATTGGTTTTGGCATCAATTTTGACAGCAGAGGCACACAATAGCCTAATCAGTAGCCGATAACCAACGTTTTATTAAAATATCATGAGCAGCAAAACAGTCAACAGACATTCCCTTTGTTATTTATATTGGACATTAGTTTTGTCCATACAGCTTCTGTGAAAAGTTTGCACTCATTCAGCCGTGTGGGAGTGGATATCGACTCTCAGCACTCCTACTATAAATCACTTTAGAATAGGAGTGCAAGGACATCTAACTTCCTGCAATTCTCCACATTTTACCAAGAGGTTGAGAGAAAATGTTGCTCTTTTAGAACTAATTTCCTGCAGTTCTACACATTTTGCAATGGGACATGGAGAAACATTTTCCGTTTCATAGCTAATGTTATGCTATCCTACACGTTTTGCCATGAGGCTAAGAGAAAAAGGTTCATTTCCTGCAATTATATACATTTTGCCATGGGGCATGGAGAAAAAATAGCAGTATCATACCTAATCTCATGCTATTCTACACGTTTTGCCATGAGGCAGAGAGAAAAAATAGCAGTATCATACCTAATCGCATGCTATTCTACAGGTTTTGCCATGAGGCAGAGAGAAAAAATAGCAGTATCATACCTAATCGCATGCTATTCTACACGTTTTGCCATGAGGCAGAGAGAAAAAATAGCAGTATCATACCTAATCGCATGCTATTCTACACGTTTTGCCATGAGGCAGAGAGAAAAATAGCAGTATCATACCTAATCGCATGCTATTCTACACGTTTTGCCATGAGGCAGAGAGAAAAAATAGCAGTATCATACCTAATCGCATGCTATTCTACACGTTTTGCCATGAGGCAGAGAGAAAAAATAGCAGTATCATACCTAATCGCATGCTATTCTACACGTTTTGCCATGAGGCAGAGAGAAAAAATAGCAGTATCATACCTAATCGCATGCTATTCTACACGTTTTGCCATGAGGCAGAGAGAAAAAATAGCAGTATCATACCTAATCGCATGCTATTCTACACGTTTTGCCATGAGGCAGAGAGAAAAAATAGCAGTATCATACCTAATCGCATGCTATTCTACACGTTTTGCCATGAGGCAGAGAGAAAAAATAGCAGTATCATACCTAATCGCATGCTATTCTACACGTTTTGCCATGAGGCAGAGAGAAAAAATAGCAGTATCATACCTAATCGCATGCTATTCTACACGTTTTGCCATGAGGCAGAGAGAAAATTGTGCAGACTTAAAGCTGATTTACTGTCATTCTAAAATATTTGCCATAGTTTATGTTATCATATGATGTCTGGGTGGGAGTGGTACGCCAGTGCATAAGTCCCCTGACCAGACAGTCATCACGTCATTAAAAAACACAGTTTCTGCTGAACAATTTATTTTCAAACTCTGCTTTACTCAAGTTTTTGTTTTCCTATGCGAAACATGTGTTGCTGTTTTATATTGTTGGATCATTAGGACCCATAAACACTTGAAATATGTGAAAGATTGTATTCTTTAGTTTAAAGATGTATTGTACGAGCTTTAGTTTAGGGGGATTTTAAATATTTGATTCGTAAAAGCGGAAAAATGACCACAGAGTCGTCGGCCAAAATCTGCCTGAAAGAAATCTGTATTCTACGGTCATGTCTTCTGATAACACACAAACAAACCCCCCCCCCCCCCCCCCACCCCCCACACACACAGAAATCCTCCCGTCCTCACCCACACAACACCACCAAACGCACCAAACCCCAGGGACGTTGGGTCTCGGGAACAATCAAATTAAATATTTATGGTTACTTATGCTCCCAATGGTGCAGGTTTAATAAGAAGAAGAAGAATAATACATACAAAATAGTAACACAAGTGGAATAAAATAAAATACACAATAGTGGAGCTGTATACAGGAAGTACCAGTACCAGAGGTATGAGGTATTTGAGGTAAATATGTACATGAAGGCATGGTAAAGTGACACGGAATCAAGGTAGATAATAATAAGATTAAAATAAACACAGTAGCCACGAATCATCACCAATGGAAATTCTGAAGTATACAGAGGCCAGGGAGCATCTGTTGAGTCTATCAGTAAATTCCCAGTCCTGCTGTTCCTCTACAGAACAAACATGTCAGACAGGAGATTTACACTGGCATGGAAAACACACAGACATACCAGCTAGGCAGCTCAAGATCCGTTGTGAAATTAGACATCTGTCCAAGTAAGAAGGACGTCAGGAGATGTTGTCAAAATCGGCCACTAGGGGCAAAGTTGAGTGCTATTACCATCAAGTAGGCTTGGGGTTTGCTAGGGCATTGTCGATGGGGATGGAGGATGGGTGTAAGCCGTGAGCTCTGACCTCAAGGGTTCCATGTTCAATCCCAATTAGAATGTTTTATTTGTTTACCCTATCCCAAACCTTAACTCTTAACTTAAACGTTCGCAATTAATACCTCAATTTAACCGTAGAAATGTGGTGATAATGGATAGGGTTTGGACGTTTGATATTGCAGTGAGATCTGCACATCAAATCAAATTGTATTCATCACATGCTTAGTAAACAACAGGTGTAGGCTAACAGTGAAATGCTTACTTATGGGTCTTCCCCCAAAATGCAGAAAGAAAGACAATAATAGAAAAGTAATAACATGTAACAATAAATACACAATGATTAACAGTAACCTGTTACCACTGGGACCCAGTGCCAAGTCGATGTGCAGGGGTAAAAGGTAGTTAGGGTAGATATGTACAGTTGAAGTCGGAAGTTTACATGCACCTTAGTCAAATACATTTAAACTCAGTTTCTCACAATTCCTGACATTTAATTCCAGTAAAACTTCCATGTCTTTGGTCAGTTAGGATCACCACTTTATTTTAAGACTGAACTGTCAGAATAATAGTAGAGAGAATGATTTATTCAGCTTTGATTTCTTTCATCACATTCCCAGTGGGTCAGAAGTTTACGTACACTCAATTAGTGTTTGGTGGCATTGCCTTTAAATTGTTTAACTTGGGTCAAACGTTTCGGAAAGTCTTCCACAGCTTCCCACAATAAGTTCGGTGAATTTTGGCCCATTCCTCCTGACAGAGCTGGTGTAACTGAGTCAGGATTGTATGCCACCTTGCTCACACACACTTTTTCAGCTCTGCCCACACATTTTCTATAGGATTGAGGTCAGGGCTTTGTGATGGCCACTCCAATACCTTGACTTTGTTGTCCTGAAGCCATTTTGCCTCAACTTTGGAAGTATGCTTGGGGTCATTGTCCATTTGGAAGACCCATTTGCGACCAAGCTTTTAACTTCCTGACTGATGTCTTGAGATGTTGCTTCAATATATCAGCATAATTTTTCTGCCTCATGATGCCATCTATTTTGTGAAGTGCACCAGTCCCTCCTGCAGCAAAGCACCTCCACAACATGATGCTGCCAACCCGGTACTTCACGGTTCAGTTGGTGTTCTTCAGCTTGCAAGCCTCCCCCTTTTTTCCATCAAACACAACGATAGTCAATATGTCCAAACATTTCTATTATTTTTTTTTTCATCAGACCAGAGGACATTTCTCCAAAAAGTATGATCTTTGTCCCCATGTACAGTTGCAAACTGTAGTCTGGGTTTTTATGGCGGTTTTGGACCAGTGACTTCTACCTTGCTGAGCGGTCTTTCATGTTATGTCGATATAGGACTCGTTTTACTGTGGATATAGATATTTTTATACCTGTTTCCTCCAGCATCTTCACACCAAAGTGCGTTCATCTCTAGGAGACAGAATGCGTCTCCTTCTTGAGTGGAATGATGGCTGCGTGGTCCCATGGTGTTTTTTCTTGCATAATATTGTTTTTACAGATGAACGTGGTACCTTCAGGCATTTGGAAATTGCTCCCAGGGATGAACCAGACTTGCGGAGGTCTACAGGTCTTGGCTAATTTATTTTGATTTTCCTATAAGGTCAAGCAAAGAGGCACTGAGTTTGAAGGTAGGCCTTGAAATACATCCAACAGCTACACCTCCAATTGACTCAAAGTATGTCAATTAGCCTATCAGAAGCTTCTAAAGCCATGACATCATTTTCTGGAATTTTCCAAGCTGTTTAAAGGCACAGTCAACTTAGTGTATGTAAACATCTGTCCCACTGGAATTGTGGTACAGTGAATTATAAGTGAAAGAATCTGTCTGTAAACAATTGTTGGAAAAATTACTTGTGTCATCCACAAAGTAGATGTCCTAATCGACTTGCCAAAACTATAGTTTGTTAACAAGAAATTTGTGGAGTGGTTGAAAAACACTCCAAACTAAGTGTATGCAAGCTTCCGACTTCAACTGTACATATCACCAGAAACAAAGTGACTAGGCAACAGAATAGATAATAAACAGTAGCAGCAGTGTATGTGATTAATCAAAAAAGTTAGTGCAAAAAAGGTCAATCCAGACAGTCCCGTTAGATATTTCGTAACTTTATTACTAACTATTTAGCAGTCATATGGCTTGGGGGTAGAAGCTGTTCAGGGTCCCGACTTGATGCATCGGTTCCGCTTGTCGTGTGGTATTAGAGAGAACAATCTATGAATTGGGTGACTGGAGTTTTTTTAAGGCCTTCCTCTGATATAGCTTGGTATAGATGTCCTGGATGACATGGAGCTCGGCCCCAGTGATGTACTGGCCGTAGGCAGTACCCTCTGTAGCGCCTTGCAGTTGCCATATCAATCGGTGATGCAGCCTGTCAATATGTTATCAATGGTGCAGCTGTAGAACTTTTTGAGTATCTAAGGGCCCATTCCATATTTTTTCAGTCTCCTGATTGGGAAGTGCCCTCTTCATAACTGTGTTAGTGTGTGTGGACCATGATATATCCTTAGTGATGTGGACACCGAGAAAGTTGAAGCTCTCGACCCGCTCCACTACAGCCCTGTCAATGTGAATGCTTCATGATTAACGACTCATGGTGTAATCATAACAACATACAGGAACTCAAGTCCTTCTAATCACCCGACCTAGAATTCCTTACAATCAAATGACGGCCATATTATCTCCTAATAGATTTCTCATCAGGTATCGTCACAGCTGTGTATGTACCCCCTCAAGCAGACACCATGACGGCCCTCAGGGAACTTTACTGGACTCTATGTAAACTCGAAACCATATATCCTAAGGCTGCATTTATTGTAGCTGAGGATTTTAACAAAGCAAATTTGAGAATAAGGCTACCTAAATTCTATCAGCATATTTATTGCAGCAATCATGCGGCCAATACACACGATCACTGCTACTCTAACTTCCGTGATGCATACAAGGCCCTCCCTCGCCCTCCCTTTGGCAAATCTGACCACAACTCCATCTTGCTCCTAACGTCTTATAGGCAGAAACTCAAGCAGGATGTACCCGTGATTATTAAAAAATATATATTTCACCTTTATTTAACCAGGTAGGCCAGTTGAGAACAAGTTCTCATTTACAACTGCGACCTGGCCAACATAAATCAAAGCAGTGCGACAAAAACAACGACACAAAGTTACACATGGGATCATCAATCATCAAACGTACAGTCATTAACACAATAGAAAATATGTTCTGGGTAGCCTCAGAGAATAGCATCGATCTATACGCTGACATGGTACGTGAGTTTATAAGGAAGTGCATTGGAGATGTTGTACCCACTGTGACTATTAAAACCTACCCTAACCAGAAACTGTGGATGGATGGCGGCATTTACGCAAATCTGAAAGCACAAACTACCACATTCACCCATGGAAAGAGGACTAGGAATATGACTGAATATAAACTATATAGTTATTCCTTCCGCAAGGCAATCAAACAAGCAAAATGACGGTATAGGGACACAGTGGAGTCGCAATTCAACGGCTGAGACACGAGACGTACTTGGTAGGGTCTACAGGAAATCATGGACTACAAAAAAAACTGCCATGTTAAGGACACCGACGTCTCACTTCCAGACAAACTTAACACCTTCTTGGTCCGCTTTGAAGATAATGCAGTGCCACCGTGTGGCCCGCTAACAAGGACTGCGGCCCTCACCTTCTCCGTGGCCGACGTAAGACATTTAAACGTGTTAACCCTCGCAAGGCTGCTGGCCCAGACGGCATCCCTAGTGGCGTCCAGAGAGCATGCACAGACCAGCTGGCTGGAGTGTTTACGGTCATATTCAATCGCTCCCTATCCCAGTCTGCTGTCCCCACATGCTCCAAGATGGCCACCATTGTTCCTGTACCCAAGAAGGCAAACTGAACTAAATGACTACCGCCCCACAGCACTCAAATCATGAAGTGCTCTGAGAGACTAGTCAAGTATGATATTACCACCACCTTACCTGCCACCCTAGACCCACTTCAGTTTGAATACCGCCCCAACAGGTCCCCAGACAATGCTATCGCCATCACACTGCACACTGCCCTATCTCATCTGGACAAGAGGAATACCTATGTAAGAATGCTTTTCAGTGACAACAGCTCAGCATTCAACACCATAGTACCATCCTAACTCATCATTAAGCTGGAGGCCCTGGGTCTCAACCCCGCCCTGTGCAATTGGGTCCTGAACTTTCTGACATGCCGCCCCCAGGTAGTGAAGATGGGAAACAACATCTCCACTTCGCTGACCCTCAACACGCTCCCCACAAGGGTGCATGCTCAGCCTCCTGTACTCCCTGTTGCATGGCCACCCATGACTGCGTGGCCATGCACGCCTCCAACTCAATCATCAAGTTTGCAGATGACACAACCGTGTTGGGCTTGATTACCAACAACGACGAGACAGCCTACTAGGAGGAGGTGAGGGCACTCGGAGTGTGGTGTCAGGAAACAACCTCTCACTCAACATCAACAAAACAAAGGAGATGATCATGGACTTCAGGAAAGAGCAGAGGGAGCACCCCCCATCCACATCGATGGGACAGTAGTGGAGAAGGTGGAACATTTTAATTTCCTCTGGGTACACATCACAGACAAACTAAAATCATCCACCCACACAGACAGTGTGGTGAAGAAGGTGCAAACAGCGCCTCTTCAACCTCAGGAGGCTGAAGAAGTTTGGCTTGTCACCTAAAACCCTGACAAACTTTTACAGATGCACAATCGAGAGCATCCTGTCAGGCTGTATCACCGCCTGGTAATGTAACTGCTCCACCCTCAATCGCAAGGCTCTCCAGAGGATAGTGCGGTCTGCACAACGCATCACCGGGGGCAAACTACCTGCCGTTCAAGACACTTACAGCACCCGATGTCACAGGAAGACCAAAAATATCAGCAAGGAAAACAACCACCCGAGCCACTGCCTGTTCACCCCGCTATCATCCAGAAGGTGAGGTCAGTACAGGTGCATCAAAGCTGGGACCAAGACACTGAAAAACAGCTTATATCTCAAGGCAATCAGACTGCTAAACAGCAACCACAATCATATCCTTAGTTTTGTTGACGTTGAGTGTGAGGTTATTTTCCTGACACCACACTCCGAGGGCCCTCACCTCCTCCCTGTAGGCCGTCTTGTCGTTGTTGGTAATCAAGCCTACCACTGTTGTGTCGTTCGCAAACTTGATGATTGAGTTGGAGGCGTGCGTGGCCACGCAGTCATGGGTGAACAGGGAGTACAGGAGAGGGCTCAGAACGCACCCTTGTGGGGCCCCAGTGTTGAGGATCAGCGGGGTGGAGATGTTGTTGCCTACCCTCACCACCTGGGGGCGGCCCGTCAGGAAGTCCAGTACCCAGTTGCACAGGGCGGGGTCGAGACCCAGGGTCTCGAGCTTGATGACGAGCTTGGAGGGAACTATGGTGTTAAATGCCAAGCTGTAGTCGATGAACAGCATTCTCACATAGGTATTCTTCTTGTCCAGATGGGTTAGGGCAGTGTGCAGTATGGTTGAGATTGCATCGTCTGTGGACCTATTTTGGCGGTAAGCAAATTGGAGTAGGTCTAGGGTGTCAGGTAGGGTGGAGGTGATATGGTCCTTGACTAGTCTCTCAAAGCACTTCATGATGACGGAAGTGAGTGCTACGGGGCGGTAGTCGTTTAGCTCAGTTACCTTAGCTTTCTTGGGAACAGGAACAATGGAGCATGTGTGAACAACAGATTGGGATAGGGATTGATTGAAGCATGAAGCATGTGTGAACAATAAATTGGAGCATGTGTGAACAACAGATTGGGATAGGGATTGATTGAATATGTCTGTAAACACACCAGCCAGCTGGTCTGCGCATGCTCTGAGGGCGCGGCTGGGGATTCCGTCTGGGCCTGCAGCCTTGCGAGGGTTGACACGTTTAAATGTTTTCCTCACGTCGGCTGCAGTGAAGGAGAGTCCGCATGTTTTAGTTGTGGGCAGTGTCAGTGGCACTGTATTGTCCTCAAAGCGGGCAAAGAAGTTATTTTGTCTGCCTGGGAGCAAGACATCCTGGTCCATGACGGTGCTGGTTTTCTTTTTGTAATCCGTGATTGACTGTAGACCGTGCCACATACCTCTAATGTCTGAGCCGTTGAATTGAGATTCTACTTTGTCTCAATACTGACGCTTAGCTTGTTTGATTGCCTTCCGGGAATAGTTACACTGTTAGTTACACTGTTTGTATTCGGTCATGTTTCCAGTCACCTTGCCCTGATTAAAAGCAGTGGTTCGTGCTTTCAGTTTCACGCGAATGCTGCCATCAATCCACGGTTTCTGGTTTGGGAATGTTTTAATCGTTGCTATGGGAACGACATCTTCACCTAATGAACTCGCACACCGAATCAGCGTATTCGACATGCGTTCATCCACCTCTGGCCTGCTCGCCTCCCTACCACTGGAGGAAGTACAGCTCTTCAACAAACTCCCTCACGCACGTTCTAATGAACTCGCACACCAAATCAGCGTCCCATGGATGTCATAAGTGAATGCAATGTTGTTGTCTGACTTAAATGTAAATGTAAATGCAATACGGAACATATCCCAGTCCACGTGATGGAAGCAGTCTTGGAGTGTGGAATCAGATTGGTCGGACCAGCATTGAACAGACCTCAGCGCGGGAGGTTCTTGTTTTAGTTTGTGTCTGTAGGCAGGGATCAACAAAATGGAGTCGTGGTCAGCTTTTCCGAATGGAGGGCGGGTACAGGGCCTTATATGTGTCGCGGAAGTTGGAATAGCAATGATCCAAGGTTTTTCCAGCCGTGGTTGCGCAATCGATATGCTGATAAAATTTAGGGAGATTTGTGTGTATTAGGTAGTGTTGGGAAATTGTTAGATTACTTGTTAGATATTACTGCACTGTCAGAACTAGAAGCACAAGTATTTTGCTACACTGGCATTAGCATCTGCTAACCATGTGTATGTGACCAATAACATTTGATTTGAATTTGATTTGAATGGGGCGTGCTTGGCCCTCCCTTTCCTGTAGTTCACAATCAGCTCCTTTGTCTTGCTGACTTTGAGGGAGAGGTTGTTGTCCTGGCACCACACTGCCAGGTGTCTGACCCCCTGACCCCCTCCCTATAGGCTGTCTCATCATCGTCAGTGATCAGGTCTACCACCGTCGTGTCATCAGTAAACTTAATGAAGGTGTTTGAGTCCTGCATGGCCACACAGTTGTAGGTGATAAGGGAGTACAGGAGGAGACTAAGCATGACAGATGTGCTGTTACCTACCATCAACACCTGAGGGTGGCCTGTCAAGAAGTCCAGGATCCAGCTGCAGAGGGAAGTGTTCAGTCCCAGGGTCATTAGCTTAGTGATGAGCTTGGAGGGCACTATGGTGTTGAACACTGAGCTGTAGTCTGTGAACAGCATTCTCACATAGATGCTCCTCATGTCCAGGTGGGAGAGGACAATGTGGAGTGCAATAGAGATTGCGTTATCTGTGGATTTGTTGGGGCGGTATGTTCATTTATTTATTTTGTATTTTTTAATTCACCTTTATTTAACCAGGTAGGCCAGTTGAGAACAAGTTCTCATTTACAACTGCAACATGGCCAAGATAAAGCATGTGAATTGAAGTGGGTCCATGGTGTCTGGGATGATGGTGTTGATGTGAGAAATGACCAGCATTTCAAAGCATTTCATGGCTACAGATGTGAGTGTTACGGGGCAATAGTCATTTAGACAGGTTACCTTGACATTCTTGGCACAGGGACTATGGTGGTCTGCTTGAAACATGTAGGTATTACAGCCACGGTCAAGGAAAGGAGAGAAAATGTCTGAGTACACATCCTGCTAATCCGTCTGTTTACCTGTTTAAAGGTTTTACTCACATTGGCTATGGAGAGCGTGTTCACACAGTCATACAGAACAGCTGGTGCTCTCATATATGGTTCAGTGTTGCTTTCCTCGAAGAATAGAAGGCTGCTTGGTTGGTCAGAGTCACTGGGCAGCTTGCTGCTGGGTTTCCCTTTGTAATCCATGATAGATTGCAAGCACCACCACATCGGACGAGCGCCAGAGCCGGGGTAGTAGCATTCGATCTTAGTCCTGTATTGATGTCTATGAAGCCGGTGACTGATATGATGAACTCCTCAACGCCATTAGATGAATCCCAGAACATAATACAGTCTGTACTAGCAAAACAGTAGCTTAGCATACACTTCATCGGCCCACTTCTGGATTGAGCACGTCACTGGTACTTCCCGTTTGAGTATTTGCTTATAAGTAGGAATCAGGAGGATAGAGTTATGGACAGATTTGTCAGGTGGAGGGCGAGGGAGAGCTTTATTTGCGTTTATGTGTGTGGAGTAAAGGTGATTCAGAGTTTGGTCGCCTCTAGTTTCACAGGTGACATGCTGGTAGAAATGAGGTAAGACTGATTTCAGTTTCCCTACATTAAAATTGCTGACCACTTGGAGTTCCGCTGCTGATTGAGCATTTTCTTGTTTGCTTATGGCGCTATACAGCTCATTGAGTGTGGTCTTAGTGTCAGCATCTTTTTCTGGTGTTAAATCAACAGCTACGAAAAATATAGAAGACAATGCACACACACACACACACACACACACACACACACACACACACACACACACACACACACACACACACACACACACACACACACACACACACACACACACACACACACACACACACACACACACACACACACACACACACACACACACACACACACACACACACACACACACACACACTCTCTCTCTCTCTCTCTCTCTCTCTCTCTCTCTCTCTCTCTCTCTCTCTCTCTCTCTCTCTCTCTCTCTCTCTCACACACACACACACACACACACACACACACACACACACACACACACACACACACACACACACACACACACACACACACACACACACACACACACACACACACACACACACACACACACACACACACACACACACACACACACACGGAAAATGACATATTCACACACTAACATGTAGACAGATACACACACACACATTCTCAATTGATTAGGGACTGAAAAGGGCCTGACAGGAAAGAATACAGGCATTATATCAATTATAGTCTTTTACAATTGCTAACACACTAGAATGACATGCACAACACAATTATTTAAACTGACACACAGAGAGCAAAACGTCTTCTTAAGTCTCCAAAAGTGTAAACACATTTTCTGCTTTACACACATTTTGCAATTCAAAATGGCACTTTTTAAATGCACTGCACACGGTTCTCTGCATAAGACACAACAATCTGACATAAAGTCACATGTTTACCATTTCAAAACATTGCCATTCAAAATGACACTACATGAGCAAATTGGCCGATACATGTGCCACCTGGCCAAACACTTCAATGGTTAATTGTTACCACTTCAATCAGGAAGTAAGCATTATGAAAAGACCACAGGTGAGCACCTTTTGTTTTACAACAACAATGGAAGCCATGGCAGAGAGAGGAAGAGGAAGAGGAAGAGGAAGAGGAAGAGGAAGAGGAAGAGGGAGGGTGAGAATGAGAGGGGGAGGAAGAGTGAGAGGTAGGGGTAGAGCTGGTAGAGGAGTTCATGGCCAAAGAAGACAACAACAACAAATCAGAGCAACCTTAGTTGATCATGTCATCAACCATGGGCTGACAATGTGAGAGGCTGGACAGAGAGTACAGCCCAACTTGAGCCGTTTTACTGTCGCCTGTGTCATTCGGACATTTAGACTGAAGTACAGGTATGTAACCAAAATTTCTTTCACACTATGTAGTACACCCCATGTCATAGTGTATCAGTTGGGTGACACCTGTTTACTTCACCTGTTTACTTCACACTAACTGCACAAATTTCCTGTGGAATTTACTCTACTGTGGGGGAAATATCTTTAGGCTGCATTGTCTAAGCCCTATATTTTTGTTTTTTTGTTTTTCTAAAGGACTGAGAGAGGCAACCATGGTGGAGGAAGGGGCCAAATGTTCACCGGGGTACAGGAAGCTGCCATTGTGAACTTGGTTTTGGAAAATAATGGATTCAGATTATGAGAAATTCAAAGCCACATCATCCAAGATAACACCATATTCAACAAGTCAGTCTGTCCACATTGGCTCGCATTCTCAAGCCAAACCAAATCAGAATGAAACAACTTTATAAGGTGCCATTTGAGAGAAACTCTCAAAGAAACAAAGAGGTCAGACGAGCATATGTGGATGTAAGTACAATATTGACTGCAGTACACTACACGCAACATTGTTTCCCAGTGTACTGGATAACACCATATTGACTGCTTTTGTTCTTTGTTTTCAGGGAGTACTGGAAATGGATGCTCATGCAATCCCACATGAGTTCATCTTTATAGATGAGGCTGGGTTCAACCTAGCAGAGACCAGAAGAAGGGGGAGAAACGTCATTGGCCACAGAGCCATTATAGATGTTCCTGGCCAACGTGGTGGGAACATCACAATGTGCGCTGCCGTCTCCAATATGCATGGTGTCCTCCACCGTCATGCCAACCTTGGACCATACAACACAGCCCATATTCTCACATTTCTGGACAGACTCCACAACATTCTCATACCACCAGAGCGTATGAATGATGCAGACCATCAAAGAACCTGGTACGTTGTAGTATGGGAGAACGTGAGCTTTCATCGTGCAGCCCCAGTCCAAAACTGGTTTGCTGACCACCCACCATTTCTTGTACAATACCTCCCACCATACTCACCATTTCTGAACCCCATAGAAGAGCTATTTTCGGCACGGCTGTGGAAGGTATACGACCAGCAGCCTTAGTGCACAGGCCTCTTGTGTAGGCTATGGAAGAGGCATGTGATGAGATTGATGTGGGCGCGATTCAGGGATGGATAAGGCACTCAAGGCGCTTCTTCCCTCGATGTCTGGCAAGGGAAGATATTGCCTGTGATGCAGACGAGGCGTTGTGGCCAGACCCAGCTGTGCGGCAAGATGCTGCCTAATTATTTTTCTTGCCTCTTTTTTTCTCTATATTTTTTCTGCAATTTTCTTTTTCAGTTTACTGTTTTTTTGTGAGCATATTTTTGTTCAGTCCAATGTAAATATATCTGCTGTGCATATGTTGCACTGACTTGTTTGGTGAAAAATAAAGAAAGACATTTTTCAACAGCATGTGTGTGTATCAGCAAATATTTCTGTGCATCTGAAGAATTTTCGAAAATTTGAACTATTTTAGTATTATGGGAAAGCATACTAAAGATGAGAGTGCTTTTCATTATGCCCAACAGTGTGTAGTTGGTTAGACAAAAATCTGGTAATATGAATGAAGTGTGTGCCATTCGGGTGCAAACGTTTGATTTTGATAATGCTATATGTAGTTTTGGTTGCAGTGCTTCATTTTTCATATATTAGGTATTTTGCAGTTTGGGGGTGTGGTTTTGTGAGTTGTGTTAAGTATTTAGATAAAAACCTAGATTGCAAAATTGTGTTTTAACAATTGGGAAAACTGTAGTGTTCTCACAGTGACACAACAGTGACACAACACTCCCTACGCTGTCATGGCCTCACGGGTCAAACTTGACGGCAATCATAGAGGTTACTCCTAATGACCTCCCACTGTGTGTCTTTGTGTGTTTGTGGGTGCATGTGTTTATTTGTGTGTGTGTGTGTGTGCGTTTGTGTGTGTATGTGTGTTTATTTGTGTGTGTGTGTTTATTTGTGTGTATTTCTCTCTCTAGATTGGACCTTTCAATCTCCCTTCTCTTCCTATCAACCTTGACATGGAATACGACTGTGTCTGCGGCCAGTGGCCCAAGCAGCAACCAAGCAGGAACATACCTGTGTGCGTGTGTGTGTGTGTGTGTGTGTGTGTGTGTGTGTGTGTGTGTGTGTGTGTGTGTGTGTGTGTGTGTGTGTGTGTGTGTGTGTGTGTGTGTGTGTGTGTGTGTGTGTGTGTGTGTGTGTGTGTGTGTGTGCGTGTACGTGTACGTGTACGTGTACGTGCATGAGCATTTGTGTGTGCGCGTGTGTGTGTGTGTGTGTGTGTGTGTGTGTGTGTGTGTGTGTGTGTGTGTGTGTGTGTGTGTGTGTGTGTGTGTGTGTGTGTGTGTGTGTGTGTGTGTGTGTGTGTTAGTGTGTGTGTGTGTGTGTGTGTGCCTGTTTTCTGACTATTGTGTCTGGAATGGAATATATTACTATCCTTTCCCTAGGCCTTTCAAATTGACTTTGTTATAAATCCAGGACTCTAAGCAAACACTCTCTCTAGATCAAGTTGTAATACAAGTTTCCTGTGTGTGTGTGTGTGTGTGTGTGTGTGTGTGTGTGTGTGTGTGTGTGTGTGTGTGTGTGTGTGTGTGTGTGTGTGTGTGTGTGTGTGTGTGTGTGTGTGTGTGTGTGTGTGTGTGTGTGTGTGTGTGTGTGTGTGTGTGTGTGTGTGTGTGTGTGTGTGTGTGTGTGTGTGTGTGTGTGTGTGTGTGTTAGTGTGTGTGTGTGCGTGTTAGTGTGTGCCTGTTTTCTGACTATTGTGTCTGGATTGGAATATATTACTATCCTTTCCTAGGCCTTTCAAATTGACTTTGTTATAAATCCAGGACTTAAGCAAACACTCTCTAGATCAAGTTGTAATACAAGTTTCCTGTGTGTGTGTGTGTGTGTGTGTGTGTGTGTGTGTGTGTGTGTGTGTGTGTGTGTGTGTGTGTGTGTGTGTGTGTGTGTGTGTGTGTGTGTGTGTGTGTGTGTGTGTGTGTGTGTGTGTGTGTGTGTGTGTGTGTGTGTGTGTGTGTGTTTGTAATTAGAGACAAGCAGACAGAAAGGCTCTAACCAACTGTGAAAAATGTTCCACTTATCACTGCACATCAATAAAGGCATAAATGACCTATTCTCATGATGTGTGTGTATGTGTTTGTTTGAATGGGTAGGTGTGTACGTGTGAGTTTGAGTGTGCTTCAGACCTGTGTAGAAAATATTAGTATTTTATAGTTTATTTGAAAACATCACATTTTCAAATACTCAAGGTAGTCAAAAGGTAGTGGAACATGTAGAGAATCCACCGAAGGCAAGTATTTCCTTTGATATTCATATACAGGTCTCAGAAAAACAAATCATATTTTAAAGCACAGATAATGGCCTTTTAATGAATTGGTTTAAAATAAAGTATTTTGAGTATCCCTCAGAAAAAAATAATGTAGTTATTTGATGGCTGCGAAATATTTGATAAAGAACACAAAAACTACAACAATTAGTTTAGGTATTCTAGATACATGATGATTATCACATGGTTAATGGTATCACATGTACGACTTTCAGGTATGAATCTAAATATATAGCCTATCATTAAAAAGTTCATGATTGAATCAAATAAAACATTCACATGTATCTAAATAATGGAAAGGGATATAAATGTAAATCAATCAGGCATTCAGGTACATCAAGGCAATTGTTCTTGAGGGACATGGACTCATCTCAACATTGGAGTTGGAACGCTTGTCGAAAATACATTTTCTTAATGAGTGAAACGTAAGGTACATTAACAATGGACATCAAGTTCATATAACATACATATACAATATACCATAGATGTAGTAACCTTGTGAATACTACAATAGCAACATGGTTATTATTAAATAAGACTTTAGATATTGGTTTATATTTGCAAAATAAGGGAGTTATTACACCAGTGGAATAAAGTACAATCACTAATCTTGTGCACAGTAGTTTCAAAATCTCTCGGCTCATTGCTATGCAATTTAATTACCCAAGTATTATGGAACAGCATACTAATAAAAATGTGCTCTAAAAGTGATTACAGTGTTGTTACACATGCGCAATAACTGTTATTAATAATGCTAACAGTAACGGTTAAAATATAAGTGTCTAAGGGAACTAAATATAGAAAACTGCCTTCTTGACAGCCAAGGTTGGGTGGGAAATCATGTTCATTAGTCTGATTAAACCATCCCTTTAAATATGGTTTACTGTGTGTTTGAAATAAGAACACTCAGATAGACAAAGAGGTTCTACGTTGTTTTTGTCGAGCATCCAACTCCCTGCCTGCAATGTTTGCACATTTCTTTGAATTTCTCTGCAGTAGGTTCAGGCATCATAAAATGTAGTACAGCTTTCAACCTTTTCAGTGGCATGTTGAAAGAGGCACACTGTGGTTTAGTGTCACAACTTATTTGTACTTATCTGTAAAAATATCATTGGTTGATTGGTTTGACTTGATTATCTACAGCTGGGGTCTGTTCAGGAGAAAGGAAATATACAGAATGTTCAGATAGAAATGTATTGTGTAGATCAAATTTGATCTCCTGTCAGATAGATTGGAATGGTACAGGAGATTGTGTTTGGTCTATTCATTATATCTGCAACATGCAGTTCCTGAGTTTTTTGTTCTGTTTGTTTTAACCCTATCTGAAACCTCAACCCTTATCGTAACCATTCAGAATTAATTCTAAACTTAACTGTCAAAATTGGATGATCATCCCCCGTCTGAACAAACGTTGAATACTGAAGTCAAACCATGTCAGTGTGAGATCTTGTTGGGAAAGCAGGGTGGAGGACATCAGCCAGGCTTGACAGTCTGACAGAAGCTGATGGGGGATCTGAATTAGTTTGATATTGGCCATGTCTACGTGCGTGTGGATATGCATCCTTGTGAGTGTGTTTGTGTGTCTTTGTGTGCATGCACGTGCACATGTGCTTGAGTGCATGTGTGTGTGTCAAGGGGACCAGGGGACAATGCTGGCTCCTGTCTGTGTCCTGGGTCCCTCATCAGGCCCTCATTAGTCACGCTAAGTGACCTTTGAGGAGGTGAAGATAGACTTTCTGGCTGTGTCCCATCTCCTGTCCCTCTCTCTCTGTCCCTTCCCTATCTCTATTTTCTCTGTCTGTCCTGTCTGTCTGTCTGTCTGTCTGTCTGTCTGTCTGTCTGTCTGTCTGTCTGTCTGTCTGTCTGTCTGTCTGTCTGTCTGTCTGTCTGTCTGTCTGTCTGTCTGTCTGTCTGTCTGTCTGTCTGTCTGTCTGTCTGTCTGTCTGTCTGTCTGTCTGTCTGTCTGTCTGTCTGTCTGTCTGTCTGTCTGTCTGTCCCTCTCTCTCTTTCCCTTATATCTCTCTTTTCTCTATCCTGTCTGTCTGTCTGTCTGTCTGTCTGTCTGTCTGTCTGTCTGTCTGTCTGTCTGTCTGTCTGTCTGTCTGTCTGTCTGTCTGTCTGTCTGTCTGTCTGTCTCTCTCTCACTCTTTCTCTCTCTCCCTCCCCCTTCTCTCTCTTTCTCCCTCTCTTTATCACTCTCTCCTCCATCACTCTCTGTCTCTTCCTCCCCTCCTGGGTGGTTCAGTGGTTCGAGAGACGGTTCAACAGAGGAAGGTTTTTATATCTCATAAAAATACAGTACAGCATTGTCTAAGAATGTATTCGGAGAATGTGTGAACTATCAACTCATTTGAGTGTTTGTTATTGTATGTGTATTTGTGTGTGTTCGTTTTAGTGTGTCAGAAATGCAGCCTCTGTCTGTTGGAATCATATCTCTTTCTCTCTCTTTATCTCTCACTTTTTCTTTCTCTCGCTTTCCCTCTCTCACTCTTTATTTATTTATTTATTTCTCTCTCTCTATCTCTCTCTCTCTGTCTCTCTCTCTCCCTCCCTCCCCTTGACCCGGGTAACAGCTCCAGCCTGGGGGGACTAGTCTGTGCGTAGCCTGATTAGAGGCAGTGTGGGCTGGGGAGAGCTGGGCGTTGTGCTGGGCTGTCTGGAGCTCCTTCAGACATATTCAGACCTGCTACTGAGGAGACAGGCTGGAACGTGGGAGGAAACGCACACACATACACACACACATACAAGGCCCGGAGAAGGAGGACACCCACATGATCACTAGTGGAGAAAGGGCACTTAGAAAAGGTGACTTAGCCCTCTGAGACAGAGGCTGTTGGGTGTGTGTGGTCCCTTGTTTTACTATCTTCTCCCTTCTTAGACTTGAGTTAGTATTAGAAATGTAGAAAGAGAAGCAAACAAAAATGCCTAAAAGTTCCATAGAGTAAACAACATTAGATAGTGAATGACAAAATCACATATATATTTTGGTTTGAAAATAAATGGCACCATTAATTAGCTATCTTTATAAAAATGTCAACTATATTTAATTGTATATTTTATTTATTTACTTTTACAAAACAATAAAAAGTGGTTCAGTAACAGAACTACTTAACGTTTTAAAGGGTTAAAAACATAACTGCCTATGTGAAATTCATCTTTTCATGAATTCAAGTGCTATGTCTGTATATGATTCTTGATTCTTGGTGTACCGTACCATGAAGTATAATTCAAGCAAATTATAACAAATTCATTTTTTTGTTTTAAAGTTGGGTGCTGTCCCTTTACAGTCCTTTTACCACTGGAATTGTCATCTGATATGTCATGTGACATTTCTTCTAACATAAGGTACTCTCTGGTCTATATTACACTCAATTCCCAAATGAACCGATATTTTTCTCACAATATATTTTAATACATAGGTAAATACCTGGTAACTAGAGAGCTGTAAAATCAAGCGGTGCTAAAAAGTGAAAATGTTCAATAGTGACAGTGAAACATATTGAGAACCAGAGAGTTCACCACCCAATGGGTAGTTTTATTCCATAATATGAGTCTCTCTCTCTCTGGCCTCTCTTCTTTTTCTTTCTGTTCTCAGATTTAGTATCCTTCTCTCTCTATGTCTCTTTCTGAGGAGTAGGCTTATGGTCCCAATGCAGGCTGCTCTGTACGATAGTCAGTGGCAGCATCAATCCATCAATCCGTCAATCCATATCTTCTTCTTCTTTCTAGGAATTCATACATCCATCTTCTTTTTGATATTTTTGATATCAACAACCTATTATTATATTTTTTTCATTTAATTAACTTTTTCATTCATTTTTACACAAAATGAGAAACACAACAAGGAATGGAAACATGTTATTTGAATATTCCATAATGTTTCTGTGTAGGCCTGCAAAATTCCGATAACTTTCCCCAAATTCCTTGGTTTTCTAGAAATCCTGGTTGAAAAACTCCTGGAATCGGGAGGGAATAGAAAGGACATGTGGATATCCTCCAATCACGTTTTCTAAAAAAGCTGTCTGTGTTTTCAGGAAATACCTGATCCTGCTCAGTCATGATTTTGAGCGTATGACAGAACATTCAAATAAGGTGTCATCAGCAGCTAACTAACTTTCTATATCCACTCTGGACAGACAGGTAGCTTGTCTATTTCAGTGTCTACTGAACACACAAATGGCGTGCTAAGGGCACAAGCTTTAACTCAAACTTTACACATGCATTTTCTCTTACCCCTTTATCTCAAAAGCATAAACTCGCCCTTTCGACTATTAATAAATCCTGAAGGTTGCTTTACTCCAATGTCTGCATTCTTTTGAAGAATTATAAAATCATTCAAAGCACCAAAAGCATTGTCCTTACATAGTGCAAGTCTTACCATACTTTTTACTAACCCCCTCTGCTATCGTCATAATGATAAGGGGACATCTGTAAAATATACATGTGATTGTTTTATTTATAGGATCTAACAATCTCATAGTGTCTTGGAGGATCCCGTTACCTTGTGACTGGGATAAATGCTGACTCCAATATATGGCAGGTTAGTAGCACCACCACCCCTGTATCAAAAATCTGTAGTAACCATCTCAAAAACAGGAAAGTCTGGGTTTCTTTGGGGCTCTCAGGTCAGGTATAAAATAGTGCTACTGTAGGGTAGGGGCTAGAGAAAGGGTAGGGGCTAGAGAAAGTGCTACTGTAGGGTAGGGGCTAGGGAGTGAGTTATCAGAATAGTCTACAGGGGGTGGGTAGCAGAAAGGAGATTGGGGCACAAAAAGGTTCAATGTTTGGACTAGTGGTCAGGAGGGTCTGGAGGGTCTGGAGGGGTCTAGAGGGTCTGGAGGGGTCTGGAGGGTCTGGAGGGGTCTAGAGTGTCTGGAGGGGTCTAGAGGGTCTGGAGGGTCTGGAGGGGTCTAGAGCGTCTGGAGGGGTCTGGAGGGGTCTAGAGGATCTGGAGGGGTCTGGAGCCGAGGGGCATGGAGGGTGTTTTCTAGAGCATGGTGGGATATGTGGGAGACTGGTGTGAGACTGGGCGAGACTTGGGAGAGAGACTGGGGAGACTTGGGAGAGAGACTGGGGAGATTTGGGAGAGAATGAGGGATAGATAGCCAGGTGAGAAGTAGCCTGAGTGCCAGTCTGTTTGTGGTGTCATGCCCAACTCATTGTCATTTTGGCTTGACAAGGACAGAAATGGAGTTCGCAAGAGCCCAAAGAGATCTGGGACCAGACTAGATGGGAATACTAATCCAATACTAATAGAGCTATTTGTGAGATATGAACAGTGGCTTAGTGGAGGGTATCCACAGGTATACGCCGTATACCCGAAAAATGTCAGTGGAAGTACACTCACCTCTTAATCACCCGTGGGCACTGCATACCCTCACTCCTTTTTTACCCCTTTTTTCTCCCCAATTGGTAGTAGTTACAGTCCTGTCTCATTGTTCCAACTCCTGTACGGACTCGGGAGAGGCAAATCCTAATCCTAATCCGGACGACGCTGGGCCAATTGTGCATCGCCCCATGGACCTCCTGGTTGCGGCAGGCTGTGACAGAGCCTGGGCTCAAACCCAGAATGTCTGGTGGCACAGCTAGCACTGCGATGCAGCCTTAGACGACTGCGCCACCCGGGAGGCCTCTACCCTCACTTTTTAATGAGTGTACTTCTAGTGTAATGGCGGTATACATCGGATCAATTATGTAGTACAATAAAGAAATCATGCACAAAGTATCCTACACAAACGCAAGGCATGTGAAATACATTACATGACCAAAAGTATGTGGACACCTGCTCGTTGAACATCTCATTCCAAAATCATGAGTTGATCCCCCTTTGCTGCTATAACAGCCTCCACTCTTCTGGGAAGCCTTTCCACGAGATGTTGGAACATTGCTGCTGGGACTTCCTTCCATTAAGCCACAAGAGCATTAGTGAGGTTGGGCACTGATGTTGGATGATTAGGCCTGGCTCACAGCCATTCCAATTCATCCCAAAGGTGTTTGATGGGGTTGAGGTCAGGGATCTGTGCAGGCCAGTCAAGTTCTTCCACACTGATCTCGACAAACCATTTGCGTATGGACCTCGCTTTGTGTGTGGGGGCATAGTCATGTTGAAACAGAAAAGGACCTTCCACAAACTGTTGCCACAAATTTGGAAGCACAGAGATGTCTAGATTGTCATTGTATGTTGTAGTGTTAAAATTTCCCTTCACTGGAACTAAGGGGCCTAGACGAAGAACAATTATTGTGCTGATGTTGCTTCCAGAGGCAGTTTGGAACTCGGTAGTGGGTGTTGCAACAGAGGAGAGACATTTTTTTTACGTGCTACGCGCTTCAGCACTCAGCAGTCCCATTATGTGAGCTTGTGTGGTCGACCACTTCGTGGCTGAGCCATTGTTGCTCCTAGATGTTTCCACTTCACAATAACAGCACTTATAGATGACCAGGTTAGCTCGAGCAGGGCAGACATTTGACTTGTTGGAAAGGTAGCATCCGATGACCGTGCCACGTTGAAAGCCACTGAGCTCTTCAGTAAGGCTACTCAACTGCCACTGTTTGTCTATGGAGATTGCGTGGATGTGTGCTCGATTTTATACACCAGCCAGCAATGGGTGTGGCTGAAATACCCAAATCCACTCATTTGAAGGGATGTCTAAATACTTTTGTAAATATGGTGTATATTCACACGTGAGCTGCACACATAGCCTAGTTTCAGAGCAGACAGCAAGAGTGCGCAGCTATCAACTGGTTGTTTCATGGAGCAGCTCACAGAAGAACGACATCGGTTAGTAGGGTAGGTAGGAAAGACGTTTCAACTTTTGATATCTACCAGTAAATGCTATCTAAGGCAACAATGTGTATGCAAACCAGATATTGAAAAAGTGGGGTCCGAAATTGGTGTGCAATTCAGTCATCATGCGCTGTTTGAATGAAAATTTCTGGCAAAAATCCTTTCCAATTAAATGTTGATTACAAAGTAGGCCTACCTGGTAGAATGATACCATGATGATTTGTATCAATTGGGAGGGCTTTTGTTTTACAAACTCTGCCATCACATGTAAGACATTGTACAGTACAGAAACACCACGAGCCAAATTCCACCCTACAAAGGCAAAATGCAGTAACTACGAATTTGTTCAAAAGTCTTTGATCCATTCTAATGGCTAAGTATATTATCTGATTAATGTGGAATTAAGTTTCCTCACACAAGAACAAACCAGTTGATCAGAAGATATTATTGAGAATCAGAGAATGCTGTCTGTCTAGACAGAAAAATACTTTGAAGACGGATCAGACAGTCAACAAATATGTAGTTACTGTATTTTGCATTAGTAGTGCATAAAGGGTATCTTGCTAGGTGCACAACTGAATTAATGGGCAACTACTACCTGCCAAAAATATTTTATTATGATTTTCCCAGGCCTCAAAAATGGTCCCCTGATGTGGTTAAGCATTATCATGGACTTAGAACATACATTTGTTTTTCTATATATAAAAAAAGTGTGATTCTGAGAGTGAAAACCTGAAAAATCTATAGGAAAATACAGAAAAACTATAGGAAAATATATATATTTTTTGCCTTTCCTTTGACGGGCCATTTGGGAATATTTTTGGCAGAATTAGAGTATACCCACTTCTACAGGCATCACAAAACCACTGGATATGAAGGATACATCTCCACAGTGTCACAGCAAAACAGTATGATAGGTAGGACAATGGAAGGATAGACGGGAGAGGGGGGGACAACTGGGGAAGACTGGGAGTAGGGTTGTGATTGTTGTGTCACTAAGGTCACTGGAAGACAGTATGATAGGTGGGACACTGATGACTCTTCATATACTTGATGGCGAACTTCAACTCCTTGCTTTTCTTCTCCCATTTGTGGATGGACATGAGCAGCAGCTGCTGATCCACCTTACGACCCATGATGAGGAAGTTACTGCCAAGACTGTCGAGCTGAGCACAGGGGCAGTTGGCTCCGTTCTTTATGTACAGTGTCAGCTTCTTCAAGTCCTTCTTACGCAGGACACCCATCTTGAGCACCTTCTTCTTCTTCTGGGCAGCGATGAGTTTACGGTCGCCCTTCTCTTTCTTCACTTCTTTGATCTTCATCTTGATAGCTATGGGAGAAGGGAGCGAGAGAGAGGACAAAGAGAGGGAGTGAGGAGAGAAGAGGAGATGGAGGGAGGAGGGAGAGAGAGAGAAAGAAAGGAGAGAGAGAGAAGGGAAAGTAACAGAGAGAGAGAGAGATGGAGAGGGAGGAAATATGGATTTGGATCAATGACAATTTTATTTGAGATGAACATCCTAATGATTGTGTTGCATTTAAGCAACATATTTAACTTATTTGAATCTATGGTAGTGTAAACAGAGACAACTTAAATCCATGAGCTAAACAAAAAAAACATACAATCCATTCTTTAGCAAATCAAATCAGCCTAACATTGGACCTGATCATTCAAAGACGACAGTATATGAAAGCTAATCATGTGTTTTATGTTGTGACTTGGCCATTGCTTTGACAGCACACAAACGCATGTACGCACACACGCAATACGCAAACACTCAGATGCACACACACGCGGTTAGATCCC
This sequence comes from Oncorhynchus gorbuscha, assembly GCF_021184085.1. Classification (NCBI taxonomy): domain Eukaryota; kingdom Metazoa; phylum Chordata; class Actinopteri; order Salmoniformes; family Salmonidae; genus Oncorhynchus; species Oncorhynchus gorbuscha. Next base: position 79,512,252 of record NC_060178.1, on the reverse strand, counting down.
GCCCCAAGCACAGGGGTACTATACACCTCTCTAGATCAGGGTTTCCCGGTCCTGGGGCCCCTCCCATGGGTGCCTTTGGTTTTTACCCTAGCATTACACAGCTGATTCGAATAATCAAAGCTTGATGATGAGTTTGTTATTTTCTGAATTCACTGTGTGGTTCTAGGGCAAAAACAAAATGCACATGTGCACCCACCGGGGGCCCCCAGACCGAGTTTGGGAACCCTGGTCTAGAGGGTCATCATTTACCCCTGACACAACTAATCGCTATTACCTTGGGACTGCCTCAAGACTACATCCCCTGTGTGTGTGTGTGTGTGTGTGTGTGTGTGTGTGTGTGTGTGTGTGTGTGTGTGTGTGTGTGTGTGTGTGTGTGTGTGTGTGTGTGTGTGTGTGTGTGTGTGTGTGTGTGTGTGTGTGTGTGTGTGTGTGTGTGTGTGTGTGTGTGTGTGTGTGTGCCCTAATCGTTGTCCCTCTATTGAGCACCTAAACACTACAATGGAAAGTTACACTGGTGGATGTGTCCCAAAATGGCATACAAAGTAACACACTGTAAAGGGAAAAGGATGCCATTTGAAACGCAGCCCATGACAAACGTTTTATTCTCTTACTTACTGAAAACCAGTTATAAAGCATTTATAATGTAAATATTCCTACATGTGGCACTGTATATTCCTCTATATGGTTGTTTACATTCTGGTGAACCACAAATAGATAGCAACAGCGTAGATACGTATATGCTATGACAAACAGAGCATTAAGCTAGTGACTCCAATACATTCATTTATACAGCTTAATGTATACACGTGAAGGCGGGTTAAATGGGACTGTGTGTGTGTGTGTGTGTGTGTGTGTGTGTGTGTGTGTGTGTGTGTGTGTGTGTGTGTGTGTGTGTGTGTGTGTGTGTGTGTGTGTGTGTGTGTGTAACAGAGAGGAATTCTCCATGTGAACACACCCTGACAGGCAAAATTAATCATGTTGAGGGTAAGGACCAACGTTGGTATGAAACATTGCTATGTTTCTAAACCGCCTGGAAGATTGCCATTTCACTTCTCGCCTGCTGTTTTATAAACATACATTCCATATTCATTTCATGCACACATATACACACATGGTCTTAGTATGTTCAGGGGGATATGTGTCTGTTTAGTGTTTGTGTGTTCCACTGGCTAGGATTTGACTTGAGACATTGCACAAAATAATGCAAGTAACATACAATAAAATGGCCATGGAAAGAGTCGTCTCACACAGTTTTCAGTGAGGAAACTGCAAGTTGGATGGCTAGGTGGGCCTAGTTCACACACAAACACACCATACAGGCACACACACACACACACACACACACACACACACACACACACACACACACACACACACACACACACACACACACACACACACACACACACACACACACACACACACACACACACACACACACACACACACACACACACACACACACACACACACACACACACACACACACACTGATGGAAGCTTCAAAAGGGGTCAGCTGTAAGTAAAATGCCCTGTGTGCCCACCTAGAGATATGTCATAAGTAATGTTCTCGGAGTCTGTGTTGAGTGAGTCTGACCTATGTCCTGATGACAAGCTCAACCTGCTTTATACAATGAAAATGAAAGGAGAGAGAGAACGAGGGGGGCAGACAGACAGAGACCGAGAGAGACTGAGAAAGACAGAGAGAGACAGAGAGAAACCAAGAGAGAGGCAAAGGAGGAGAAAGTGACGGAGAGAGAGAGAGAGGGCCTGTCATTTTGAGCAGAAACAGCACTTCCTGGGGCGAGAGCACGTCAGCCTCACTAACACGCAGGTGTTGGTTATTTACAGGACCACACCTAAGAGGGTTATACCTAGAAGGTCCACAGCCAGGTCTCTCTGGGACTGCTTTGCTTGGTCAGCAGTTTATTGCCAGTGACTGACTGGATATCCAGCTGCCCAGTGGGTAAAAACCTGACAAGGTCAAATCAAGGTCCAATTTTGGTTGCCTGATTGACAAGAAACTTTAATTCAACTTGAAATCATGTCTGAGTTATTGTCTACGCAATAGTCGGAAGACAGCTAGTTTCCATTCTCCTCTGGGTAAATTAAATGCAATAACGAAACTAGGAGGCTCTTGGTTCTCATGCCATTCCATAGACTTACACAGTAATTATTACAACTTCCGGAGGATGTCCTCCAACCTATCAGACCTCTTGCAACATGTTGTCCCCCCAATCAAAGAATCAAAGAATGAATCTAGTACTGAAAGTATACGCTACAGCTAGCTAGCATTGCAGTGTATAAAATGTGGTAAGTAGTTGACTCAAAGAGAGAGAATGTCACATGGAATGACGCTGGAGAGACAATGCAGGTACGGGGAGTAAAACATTTAATAAATAACGGACATGGAACTAGATAGTAACAGTGTCAGCAAACAGGTAACACAAACAAAAAACAACTAATGGGTCAGCAGGGAACAGAGCAAGGCAACTGACAAATATAGGAGAGGTAATAAACAGATGAGTGAGTCCAGGTGAGCCAATATCGCTGATGCGCGTGACGAGGGAAGGCAGGTGTGCATAATTGATGACAGGAGTGCATGATGCAGGGCAGCCTGGTGCCCTCAAGTGCCAGGGGGGGGAAGAGCGGGAGCAGACGTGACAGAGAAAGGCAATAGTTGAACAGTTTTGAATAAATTAATTTCAGAAAATATTAAGGAGAAGAGAGAGAGATAGCTATAATTGATTTCATTTCTTTCTTTTTCACTTTCACTTAGTTAGGTAGCGAATGCAGCTAGCTAATTTAGCCTACTCAAACCCGGCTCAAACAGAGAGGGATGCGATGTTAGCTAGCTGGCTTTAACTATCCAACACTGGAACTCTTCCAAGTCAAGTTAAGCTTTTGGTTTTATTAATTTATTTCCACTGAGGCCTGCTGGTGTAAATGCCAAACTGCTTGCTGCTGACTGTACACTGTACTTGTAACGGGTTTACTAACACGTTAGTTCTAGTAGCTATGTTGACTATGCCGTTAATATGGTGACAATGATGTAGGCTGTGTGTAGCAGTTAGCAGTTATGATATGTAGGTTGGCTTGGAAAGTTTTTTTTGCCTGGTCACAGAAAGCTGATGTGTTGTGGCCAGGCACAACTCCAACACCATCATTAAGTTAGCTGATGACACAACAGTGGTAGGCTTGATCACTGACAACGATGAGACAGCCTATAAGGAGGTCAGAGACCTGATCGTGTGTTGCCAGGACAAAAACTTCTCCCTCAACGTGATCAAGACAAAGGAGATGATTGTGGACAACAGGAAAAGGAGGACCAAGCACGCCCCCATTCTCATCGACAGGGCTGTAGTAGGGCAGGTTGAGAACTTCAAGTTCCTTGGTGTCCACTTCACCAACAAACTATCATGGTCTGAGCACACCAAGACAGTTGTGAAGAGGGTACGACAAAACCTATAGCTGCACCATCGAGAGCATCCTGACTGGTTGCATCACCTGGTATGGAAACTGCTCGGCCTCTGACCGCAAGGCACTACAGAGAGTAATGCGTACAGCCCAGTACACCACTGGAGCCAAGCTTCCTGCCATCCAGGACCTCTATACCAGGCGGTGTCAGGCCCTAAAAACTGTCAAAGATTCCAGATTCCAGATTCCTGCCACCCAAGTCATAGACTGTTCCCTCTTCTACCGCACGGCAAGCGGTACCGGAGTGCCAAGTCTCGGTCCAAAAGGCTTCTCAACAGCTTCTACCCACAAGCCATAAGACTCCTGAACATCTAATGAAATGGCTACCCAGACTATTGCATTGTCCCCCCCCCTCTTTTACACTGCTTCTATTTTCTGTTTATTAACTATGCATAGTCGCTTGGACTCTACCAACATGTACATGTTACCTCAATTACCTCGACTAACTGGTGCCCCTGCACATTGACTCTGTACTGGTGCCTCCTGTATATCGCCTCGCTATTGTTATATTACTGCTGCTCTACTTTTATTTCTTATTTTTTAGTTATCTATTTTTTTCAACTTAATTAACACATATTTCTCGTAAAACTGTATTGTTGGTTATTAAAGGCTTGTAAGTAAGCATTGCACTGTAAGGTGCCTGTTGTATTCGACGCATGTGGCAGTGAAGTCCACAAGCAAAGGGAAGAGGTGAGAGGAGGAAAACACGTAGATGTGAGTAGGAATTATACAACAATCAGTGTGATCATGTTGGCTGCTATGAAAGTGAATTGTGTTTGTGTGTGATCAGGGGTGTATTCATTCCGCCGATTCTGTTGAGAAACATTTCTTAAACTGAAGCAAACGGAATGAAACTGGAATAAACATACCTGAATTTGTCTGGTTTGCAAATGTTGGACTAATGATTACACCCTAGATCAGCTAGATGCAGGCAAGATTGTGCAAGGCGGTATTGAATGTGTCAATGTCTGTCACCTTGATTACTCAAATTTCTCTTGACCTGTGCAATTACGTTGTAAACTTTCATTCACAGGTTAGGTTGTAGTTATATCTGGGAAACCTCATGATGCTTATAGGGAAAATGTTTGTGTCATGTAGTAGCCTAAACCTATGGATGTTACATTGACCTGGGTGAATGGGATATGAATGACAGTCATCCAATATGCTGTCATAGAAATAAGGCCATGCTGATGAAAAATAATATTGTCCTCCCTCATCTTAAACGGCACCGACCGCACCTGGTGTGTGTGTGCATCTGCATGTGTGTTTCTGTGTCTCTTCAAATGGCCATCATACGCAATCATATTACATTCTAATAAGATAGTTATTGCGTCATGCTTTTTCAAGCTATATTCCCCTGTTATTCTCCTTCATTCCCCCTGGACTCCACAATTTACCATTTATTCAATCTCCCAATTAAACAGACAAATAAATATATCTAGATTAGTTTCTGACCTCATGTTAGATGACAAGTGTGTGTGTGTGTGTCTTTCTGTGACCTCATGCTAGATGACAAAGAATAGGACTTTGGCTGCTACTCTAAATGTGAAAGAGAATGAAGACATTGGATGTGTCCCAAATTGCATCCTATTCCCTATATGTGACTGACCGCCTTGATTCGGTCTTATGTAGCAAAATTTGAAATTGTGTTTTTTACATTGGATAAAAGCAGAGACACAGAGCTACAACATGGTATATCTGTCATGTTTTGTCTTATATTGTCTTGTCATTATGCTTTCCCTTCTGTTCGTTTCCCCCTGCTGGTCTTATTAGGTTCGTTCCCTTTTTCTATCCCTCTCTCTCCCCCTCCCTCTCTCTCCTCTCTCTATCGTTCCGTTCCTGCTCCCAGCTGTTCCTATTCTCCTACTCACTCATTTAGTCTTTCCACACCTGTTCCCTATCTTGTCCTCTGATTAGAGTCCCTATTTCTCCCCTTGTCTTCCGTTTCTGTCCTGTCGGATCCTTGTATATTGTTCGCCGTGCTGTGTCTTGTTTCCCTCAGATGCTGCGTGTGAGCAGGTGTCTGAGTCTGCTACGGTCGGTGCCTTCCCGAGGCAACCTACAGTTTATGGTCGAGTCTCCAGTCTGTCCTCGTCACTACGAGTGGAATTAGTTTTTTATGTTTTGTTTTCTGCTCCGATTTGTCTAGGAGTATTGCCTATTTTCCTTTACTGGAATAAAGACTCTGTTTTCGCCAAGTCGCTTTTGGGTCCTCATTCACCTGCATAACAGAAGGATCCGACCAAGAATGGACCCAGCGACTATGGATTCTCTCTACTCTACTCTCGAGTTCCAGGGAGCGATGCTCGGCAGACACGAGCAGGAATTGTCTGCTGCTCGGCATGCCGTTGAGACCCTGGCCGCTCAGGTCTCCGACCTCTCAGGACAGTATCAGAGTCTTCGTCTCGTGCCACCAGCTACTTCCGGGTCTTCCGAGCCTCCGGAACCTAGGGTTAATAACCCACCATGTTATTCTGGGCAGCCCACTGAGTGCCGCTCCTTTCTCACCCAGTGTGATATAGTGTTCTCTCTCCAACCCAACACATACTCAAGAGAGAGAGCTCGGATTGCCTACGTCATATCACTCCTTACTGGTCGGGCTCGGCAGTGGGGCACAGCTATCTGGGAGGCAAGCGCTGAGTGCACTAACGATTATCTGAACTTTAAAGAGGAGATGATAAGGGTTTTTGATCGTTCAGTTTTTGGGAAAGAAGCTTCCTGGTCCCTGTCTTCCCTATGTCAAGGTAATCGATCCATAACGGATTACTCTATAGAGTTTCGCACTCTTGCTGCCTCCAGTAACTGGAACGAGCAGGCGTTGCTCGCTCGTTTTCTGGAGGGACTCCACGCTAAGTTTAAGGATGAGATTCTCTCTCGGGAGGTTCCATCCAGCGTGGATTCTTTGATTGAACTCGCTATTCGCATTGAACGACGGGTAGATCTTCGTCACAGAGCTCATAGAAGAGAGCTCGCGTTAACTGTGTCTCCCCTCTCTCCGACACTACCATCTTTCCCCACTGACTCTGGTGTTGAGCCCATGCAGCTGGGGGGTATTCGCATTTCGACTAAGGAGAGGGAACGGAGAATCACCAACCGCCTCTGTCTCTATTGCGGTTCCGCTGGTCATTTTGTCATTTCATGTCCAGTTAAAGGCCAGAGCTCATCAGTAAGCGGAGGGCGACTGATAAGCGCTACTAGACGGTCCTCTCCGTCAAGTACCTGTACTACCTTACCGGTCCATCTACGCTGGACCGGATCGGCAGCTTCCTGCAGTGCATTAATAGACTCTGGGGCGGAGGGCTGTTTTATGGACGAAGCATGGGCTCGGGAACATGACATTCCTCTCAGACAGTTAGGGGAGCCCACGGTCATGTTCGCCTTGGATGGTAGTCCTCTCCCCAGTATATTATGTGAAACCCTACCTTTAACCCTCACTGTATCTGGTAACCATAGTGAGACCATTTCTTTTTTGATTTTTTGTTCACCTTTTACACCTGTTGTTTTGGGTCATCCCTGGCTAGTGTGTCATAATCCTTCTTTTGATTGGTCTAGTAATTCTATCCTTTCCTGGAATGTTTCTTGTCATGTGAAGTGTTTAATGTCTGGTATTCCTCCTGTTTGTTCTGTCCCCTCTTCTCAGGAGGAACCTGGTGATTTGACAGGAGTGCCGGAGGAATATCATGATCTGCGCTCGGTCTTCAGTCGGTCCAGAGCCAACTCCCTTCCTCCTCACCGGTCGTATGATTGTTGTTCTGATCTCCTCAAGAAGCGTTTTGCATCCGCTCCTATCCTTGTTGCACCTGACGTCACTAAACAGTTTATTGTTGAGGTTGACGCGTCGGGGCTGGGCGTGGGAGCCATTCTGTCCCAGCGCTCCGATACTGACGATGGGGTCCACCCTTGTGCGTATTTTTCTCATCGCCTGTCACCGTCGGAACGTAACTATGATGTGGCTAACCGCGAACTGCTCGCCATCCGTTTAGCCCTAGGCAAATGGCGACAGTGGTTGGAGGGGGCGACCATTCCTTTTGTCGTTTGGACTGACCAAAAGAACCTTGAGTACATCCGTTCTGCCAAACGACTGAATGCGCGTCATGCTCGTTGGGCGTTGTTTTTCGCTCGTTTCGAGTTCGTTATTTCTTATTGCCCGGGTACTAAGAACACCAAGCCTCATGCTTTATCCCGTCTCTTTAGTTCTTCTGTGGCTTCTACCGATCCCGAGGGGATCCTTCCTGTTGGGCGTGTTGTCGGGTTGACTGTCTGGGAATTGAGAGACAGGTTAAGCAAGCACTCACGCACACTGCGTCGCCGCGCGCTTGTCCTAGTAACCTTCTTTTCGTTCCTGTTTCTACTCGTCTGGCTGTTCTTCAGTGGGCTCACTCTGCCAAGTTAGCTGGCCATCCCGGCGTTCGGGGTACGCTTGCTTCTATTCGCCAGCGGTTTTGGTGGCCTACTCAGGAGCGTGACACGCGCCGTTTCGTGGCTGCGTGTTCGGACTGCGCGCAGAATAAGTCTGGTAATTTTTTTTCTGCTTCTGCTCCTGGTCTTGCTGGGTCTCAGTCTGTTCCCTGCCATCGCATCTCTCCTGTTCTTGTTCCTGCCCTTGCTGTGTCTCAGTCTGTCCCTAGTTGTTACTCTCCTGGCCTGTTTGGTCCTGTTTGCTCTAAAGCTTTCAGTTCTCTACCCGTGTCTCATTTTTTTTTAGAGTAGTACCCTAGTTTCCCTTTTTATCGTTTTTTCGTTACGGTCCTGAGGAGAGGAGTTGGGTTCTTTCTCGGGACGTGCTGGACCGTTTGTGATCTATGATTTCCTCCGTTGCCGCCAGTGTTCCTCCTCGAGAGCGCCAGGAGGCGCTCGGTGAGTGGGGGGGGGTACTGTCATGTTTTGTCTTATATTGTCTTGTCATTATGCTTTCCCTTCTGTTCGTTTCCCCCTGCTGGTCTTATTAGGTTCGTTCCCTTTTTCTATCCCTCTCTCTCCCCCTCCCTCTCTCTCCTCTCTCTATCGTTCCGTTCCTGCTCCCAGCTGTTCCTATTCTCCTACTCACTCATTTAGTCTTTCCACACCTGTTCCCTATCTTGTCCTCTGATTAGAGTCCCTATTTCTCCCCTTGTCTTCCGTTTCTGTCCTGTCGGATCCTTGTATATTGTTCGCCGTGCTGTGTCTTGTTTCCCTCAGATGCTACGTGTGAGCAGGTGTCTGAGTCTGCTACGGTCGGTGCCTTCCCGAGGCAACCTACAGTTTATGGTCGAGTCTCCAGTCTGTCCTCGTCACTACGAGTGGAATTAGTTTTTTATGTTTTGTTTTCTGCTCCGATTTGTCTAGGAGTATTGCCTATTTTCCTTTACTGGAATAAAGACTCTGTTTTCGCCAAGTCGCTTTTGGGTCCTCATTCACCTGCATAACAATATCATACACTACATATGAGGAACAATGGGAAAGTAATTCTGCTTTGAAAGTTGATCATCTTCTAACCTCACTTTTGAGAAAAATGCCTTTGAATGTTTTGGTACCCACTGGAGAGCCCTGATTTGTCTACACCCATTCTGCATTGTACACACCCTCTTAAGCTTTAGCCCCACCCATCTCTTTAAGGGTTGGTGACTACAACTGTGCTGCTGGCAATGCTTTTTTCGTAATCAGATACGTCATCAGAGCGCACAATAGAACACGTACTGTCTACACTCGGTTTGTTGTTAATATAATTATATTTTTATTAAAATCGATTTGAATCAGAACTAAAGTTTTGTTGCTACGGATTTCACAACGTGGATAGCCTTTACAGCTGGGACTGCAAATTTCTGGTCCATTTTCTTTTTGCGTGGAATCTGCGAGTGCTAACTGGCTGTACTGTGGACACCTGTCATTGTCATGGGAAAGACTCATGGTTATCTTTTCATAGAACAACTGATTGCAGTAAAGAGCCAACCGGCATACTAAGGAGATCCTGAGGGTAATCGATGAGTACCAACAGATTTACGCTATGGAAAAACAACATACTCCATCATGGAAAGACAACCTCACAAAAGAACTTCAACCTGACAAAAAAAAGAAACAGTGTCTACAGACAAGGACAATTTACTTACCGTTGAAGTAGAGGCTGGTGCTCTGGCTGGAATCCATGTGACACTGAAAAGGTTGTGTGAGGAGGAAGCAGGGCTGAGGGGGAGTTTGGAGTTCAGCCAGAGTGAAATTCTCACGCTCCAAAGAGAAAACAAGTCATTCACAGCCAAGGTAAAAATCCACGATTTCAACAGGGATTGTCTACTCAGGGAAAACAAGGTGATGAAGGAGTCGCTACTAGACATACAAAGTCAAAGCATGTGTGAAAATCATTTTTTTTCTGGGATTCCTGAGGACGCATCCAATAATTTAGAGTTCGCGATCAGAGAATTCATGCAATCCGTCTTGAAAATTCCTCTAGAGACTGTAAACAAGGTAGCTTTCCACCAAGTACACAGACTTGGAGCTCAGAGCGACAAGACCAAGGATCCCTGTCCGATCATCGCATTTGAGCACTACCAACAAAAGGAGCTGATCAAAAGCAGGGGAAGGGAACATAAAGGGACCAAATGTTTAGTCTCAATGACCAACTTCCAAGGTAGATAAACAAACGTCATAAGAGACTGTATCCGGTACAAAGGCAACAATGGGAGAAGGGTAAGCGTGCCTTTATCATTGTGGACAAACTCTTTATAGATGGACAGCTATTCTGAGACAGCTCCATAACACCATGGCTGTACTAAATTCTACAAGGACTTCAGGTTATGAAAAGAAGAATGTATGGGAACTGTAAAAATAGTTGAACATCATGAAGTGGATATGAACACACACGTACTCAATTACATGCTCGCTTACACATGCTGACTTATACATACAGTACACATACACACCTGATCTCACTGTCTTCTCTCTCTCTTTTCACTTCTCTTCTCTCCCTCTCTATTGTCGAGAACGGTTTTATATTTTAATGTGTCTATTGTTTGTCTCTTTTTTATGTATTTGTCTACAGGTTTATATACTGTATGTTTACAACAAGCAAGGGGAGGATATCAGAATAGGGGTATTAGGGAATAATAACATTTGTTCTATAGTGAAGCTGTCTCTAGAGTAATGGAAGGTCAATTGCTATGGAAATGCTGGAATGTGTTTTTCAATGATACTCAAAGTAATTATGATGCAACTATGACGGTGATACGTATGGATTACAATTATCATCATGAATATTAAAACTATACGCACTACATGTTACACAAATAGACACTCAACGATGCAAATTGGCGGAGTTATTATTTATTTGGAAATCACACATTATAATCTTACACTTATACAGACATCGTACACACTCTCACAAAATCACATCCAATATCATACACATCAACTTACTCAGATTTACTACACACATAGTATCTTGTCTCAATTTTCTAACATCTGTGGGATTGGCTCACAGGCAAACAGACAAGGGAATAAAACAAATATTGCTAGAACCCATTTCTTGAATTCTAAATATCAGACATTTGAAAGCTCTAGTTTTGACTGTCATAATACCTCTGATGGGGGTAACTTTACGAGCATTAATTATGGTCAATTTAGACTGAGAAAAGTATCTAGTTATGGTAAGTATCACGATCGTTGTTGTAAGAATCGGACCAAAATGCAGCCTGGTTTGGGTTCATCATCTTTAATTAACGTGAACCGGCAAAAAAACAAGAAAGAAGAAAGAATCGAACGTGAAGCTATGTAGTGCTAACCAGCAACTATACACAAAACAAGATCCCACAACCAACAGGTGGGAAAAGGCTGCCTAAGTATGATCCCCAATCCGATACAATGATAGACAGCTGCCTTTGATTGGGAACCATACCAGGCCAACCTAGAAATAAAGAAACTGGAATGCCCACCCTAGTCACACCCCAACCTAACCCAAAATAGAGAATAAAGGATCTCTAAGGTCAGGACATGACAGTAAGGGGTGAAATAAGTATAGCCATTTATAATTGTAACGGTTCAGCAGATTATAAAAAAGAAGATCAGTCTTTACATGGCTTAAAGAAAAGTAATATAACATATACTGTTCACAGGAAACTCAAATATCAAAATAGATCTGGCTCATTAATCTATATGGTCCAAATCAGGATGATCCATACTTCGTCTAAAACTATTTTTCCAATTGACTGAACTTACAGTTCATTATATCATTATAACACAGTTTTAAGTTCCTCAATGGACCGTAAAGGTAATCACTCTACAAACTATCATCACCGTGCCCTTAAGGAAATCACAAATAATGGACACATTAGAAATAGTGGATATTTGGAGACTAAAAAACCCCGACCTAGTGAGATATACGTAGATGGAGGGGACTTAATCAAGCAAGTCGCCTTGACGACATTCTTGTTTCTTTCTCTCTTCCATCAAAGGTGAAAAAAGTTATAATAGGGGACAGAATGTGATTGGATCATCATCTAATTGGCATTCACATAACTCTTATAGATTTTCCACGTGGACGGGGATATTGGAAATTTTATCAAAATTTACTGGAGGGAAACTTATTTTTAACTAAAACAAAATTATTTATAACTGAAGTTTTCCAGTATAATATAGGTTCAGCAAATCCCCTTATTGTTTGGGATACCTTTAAATGTACCTTAAAGGGTCATTCACTTCAATATTCATCAATAATAAAAAAGCAGTTTCTGGCTAAAGAGACAAGACAAACAGGGGAACTCCATGAACTAATAGTACAGGTAGATAGCAATAAAAAAACGATGTTACAGAGACAAAATAAGTTAGAGGAAAAACAAAAAGAACTTGAGGAACTTATTCAAGAACGATCTAATGAAATATATTACAAAAATAAAGCAAACTGGATGGAATATGAAGAAAACAACACAACATTCTTCCTGAATCTCCAATACAGGAACGCTAACAAAAATAATTTGCAGAAACTCGTTACTGAAGACGGAGTCATCTATGATTCTCCGAATGATATTTTAAAAGAGGAAGATAATTATTTTAGGCAGATGTTCTCTTTTCCGTCTCATCCTCTCCCACTGAATGAAGAGTACGGAAAGGAATTCTTTCCAAATAATATAAAAAATGGAAAATTATTAAATGTACAGAAAGATCAGTGTGAAGGACAAATTACAGAGCAATAACTTTTTGAGGCTATTAAATGCTTTCAGTCTGGAAAAACCCCAGGGCTTGATTGCATACCGGTAGAGGTCTATATCAAGCCCTTTTTTTAATATACTAAAAGCTTGATTGTTAGATTGTTTTAACTACTCCTATAGAAATAGTAGTCTGTCAGGTACTCAGCAGGAAGGTCTGATTATTATTTAAACAAGACCCAGAATGCAAATATAAAGACCCAGTCTATCTAAAAAAAACTGGAGGCCCCTTCCACTTCAATGTTGTGATGCAAAACTCCTCGCGAAATGCATAGCACTCAGAATTAAAAGGGTTTTTACCAGGTATTGTTCATCCTGATCAGACAGGTTTTTTACGTGGACAATATATTGGAGATAATATACAACACTACTAGAAATAATAGAACATCATGAAACATCTAAGAAGCCAGGCCTGGAATTTTTAGCGGATTTTGAATAGGCATTTTATAAAGTAAGACTGGATTTTATTTATAAATGCCTGGATATTTCTCAATTTTGGTAATTCTCTTATAAAATGGATAAAAATAACGTATAGCAACCCCAGGCGTGAAATAGTAAATAATGACTACTTCTCAGAGAGTTTTGAATTGTCAAGAGGAGTTAAACAGGGAGTCTGCTGTCACCATATCGTTATGGCCATCAAAATGCTAGCTATTGAAATCGGAATCAATAACAACTTAGAGGATTAGAAATCCAAGGCTTAAAAACAAAGGTGTCCATCTGCAATGTCTCATTGGAGATCTAGATGACTTTTATGTGCTCTCTGGAATAAAACCTCATTATGATAAGTGTACAATTTTACAAATTGATTCTTTAAAAAATACAACTTTTACATTACCCTGCAGTTTACCTATAAAATGGGCTGATGTGAAGTAGACATACTTGGTATTCATATCACAAAATATTTAAATAACCTCTCCACAATGAATTTAAATAGAAAACTTGTAAAAATAGACAAGATCCTGCAACCATGGAGAGATAAATAACTGTCTATTTATGGAAAAATTGCCCTGATTAACTCCTTAGTCATAGTTCAGTTTATTTTGCTTTATCTGGGACGCTAAACCAGACCAAATCAAATGTGCCTGTCTATATAATGAATATGTAATGCTCCGGGTGTCGTGGGTTTGGAGTCAGATGCAGGAGACAGAGAGTGCAAGGCTGTGCTCTTTAATGCACCAACGCACCACAGGGTGCTCACAATAATAACGGCCCCAAACACGGGGAATGAAAATGTACAACTGAAAATTCACGACCAGGAACACACACACGTTCCTCTACTACAGAGCCGAAGGTTACAATAATTAATCCTGCACAACAAACAGGCGGACCGGCTGTCTAAAGAAGTCCAACTAATCATCACAAACAGGTGCTACCAATAAACATACAAGGAGGGGGAGGAAAGACAATCAGTGGCAGCTAATAGGCCGGTGACGACGACCACCGAGCGCCACCCGACCGGGAATGGAAGCCCCCCTCGGTCGGACTCGTGACAGAATATGAATTGTGTTGGTTGAGATTATTAAATATAAAAGCACTAAACCCTAAATGGTTCTCAGGTAGATTACTAAGAAAAGCTCATCCATTGTTTAAGAATGGCCTTTTTGCCTTTGTGCAGATGGCCATGTTTTAATTTCGATTAATTGAAAATTATACTTTTTTTTCAAAGTATCTCTCTTTTTCAAACAAGCATTGCAGAGCTGGCTACAATTTCAATTTCAACTACAATTTCAACTTCATCCCCCTGAAAAGATAGAACAAATATTATGGCTGAACTCAAATGTGCTGGTTCATAAAATAAAACCTGTATTTATTTATTTCATCCAGAACGCCGCAGCCCGTCTGGTGTTCAACCTTCCCAAGTTCTCTCACGTCACCCCGCTCCTCCACTCTCTCCACTGGCTTCCAGTTGAAGCTCGCATCCGCTACAAGACCATGGTGCTTGCCTACGGAGCTGTGAGGGGAACGGCACCTCAGTACCTCCAGGCTCTGATCAGGCCCTACACCCAAATAAGGGCACTGCGTTCATCCACCTCTGGCCTGCTCGCCTCCCTACCACTGAGGAAGTACAGTTCCCGCTCAGCCCAGTCAAAACTGTTCGCTGCTCTGGCTCCCCAATGGTGGAACAAACTCCCTCACGACGCCAGGACAGCGGAATCAATCACCACCTTCCGGAGACACCTGAAACCCCACCTCTTTAAGGAATACCTAGGATAGGATAAAGTAATCCTTCTCACCCCCCTTAAAATATGTAGATGCACTATTGTAAAGTGGCTGTTCCACTGGATGTCATAAGGTGAATGCACCAATTTGTAAGTCGCTCTGGATAAGAGCGTCTGCTAAATGACTTAAATGTAAATGTAAAATGTAATTTGTTTTTAAATTATATTGTAAATTGGAATGGTAGAGTTTGTCACGCCTTGGTCATTGTATTTTGTGTTTTTGGTATATGTTTGGGTAGGCCAGGGTGTGACATGGGTTTATATGTTGTGTTTCGTATTGGGGTTTGTATTAATTGGGATTGTGTATGATTAGGGGTGTGTCTAGTTAGGCTTGGCTGCCTGAGGCGATTCTCAATTGGAGTCAGGTGATTCTCGTTGTCTCGGATTGGGAACCGAATTAAGGTAGCCTGATTTCGCGTTGTATTTTGTGGGTGTTTGTTCCTGTCTCTGTGTGGTGTTCACAAGATAGGCTGTAATAGGTTTCACGTTCCGTTTGTTGTTTTTGTATTTATTCAGTTATTTCATGTACCGCGATATATTTCATTAAAGTCATGAGTAACCTACACGCTGCATTTCGGTCTGACTCTCTTCATTCAACAGACGAACGACGTTACAGAAACACCCACCACTCACAGACCGAGCAGTGTGTGAACTGGCAGGAGCTAAAGGACGACGTTATGGACAGCAGAAGCATGGAGTATACTACGTGGGAAGAAATCGACAGGTGGGCGGCCGACCCAGAGCGAGTGCAGGAGCCCGCCTGGGATTCGCTTCAGCAGTGCGAAGAGGGCTACAGGCTAATGGAGTCTAAGAGGAAAACACTGCGACGCAGAGAGAAAACCGAAAGTAACAGGGGAGAGCGCAGAGAGAGAGTGGCTGAGTCAGGAGTCAGACCTGAGCCTATTCTCCCTGTTAATTGTGAGGAGCAGCAATATGAGGACTTCTGGTCTTGGGAGATGATATTACACGGTAAAGGACCCTGGGCGCAGCCGGGAGAATATCGCCGTCCCAAGGATGAAATAGACGCGGAGAGGCGCAGGTATGAGGAGGCAGCACTGCGACGCAGTTGGAAACCGGAAAAACAGCCCCAAAAAATTATTGGGGGGGAGCTAGAAGGGAGAATAGTTATGCCAGGTAGGAGACCTGCGCATACTCCCTGTGCTCACCGTTGGGCTATAGAGACCGGGCAGGCACCGTGTTATGCTATGGAGCGCACGGTGTTTCCAGTGCGGGTGCAGAGCCAGCTGCGGCACATACCAGCCCTTCCTATTGGCCGGGCTAGAGTGGGCATCGAGCCAGGTAAGCTTGGGCAGGCTCGGTGCTCAAGAGCTACAGTGCGCCTGCACGGTCCGGTCTATCCAGAGCCACCTCTACACACCAGTCCTCCGGTAGCAGCTCCCCGCACCAGGCTTCCTGTGCGTGTCCTCGCGCCAGTACCACCAGTTCCAGCACCACGCACCAGGCCTCCAGTGCGCCTCGCCTGTTTAGCGCAGCCAGAGCTTTTCTCCTCTCCTGCGCTGCCGGAGTCTCCCGCCTGTTTAGCGCAGCCAGAGCCTTTCTCCTCTCCTGCCCTGCCGGAGTCTCCTGTCTGTCCAGCGCGGCCAGTGCTCCCAGTCGGCCCAGCGCGGCCAGTGCTCCCAGTCTGTCCAGCGCGGCCAGTGCTCCCAGTCTGCCCAGCGCGGCCAGTGCTCCCAGTCTGCCCAGCGCCGCCAGTGCTCCCAGTCTGCCCAGTACTCCCAGTCTGCCCAGTGCTCCCAGTCTGCCCAGCGCCGCCAGGGCTCCCAGTCTGCCCAGTGCTCCCAGTCTGCCCAACGCCGCCAGTCTGCCCAGCGCCGCCAGCGCCACCAGTCGGTCCAGCGTCGCCAGTCTGCCAGGATCCGCCAGAAGTGCCAGTCTGCCAAGATCTTCTGTATCGGCCAGACAACCTGAATCATCCAGTTCCACCAGCCAGCCAGGATTTACCGGAGCCTACTACCTGCCTGAGCTTCCTCTCAGTACCGGGCTTCCCCTCAGTACCGGGCTTCCCCTCTGTACCGGGCTTCCAGTTAGAACCAGGCTGCTTCTGTCCCAGGCTGCCCCTCAGTCCCGGGCTGCCCCTCTGTCCCGGGCTGCCCCTCTGTCTTGAGATGCCCCTCTGTCCCGAGATGCCCCTCTGTCCCGAGCTTCCCCTCTGTCCCGTGCTGCCACTCTGTCCCGAGCTGCCCCTCTGTCCCGAGCTGCCCATCTGTCACGAGCTGCTCTTCAGTTATGTGGGGATCTGGGTGAGGACTATTAGGCCATGGTCGGCGGAGAAGGTGGATGATCCCAGGACGTGAAGGGGAGGAACTAGGACATTTATGGAGTGGGGTCCACGTCCCGAGCCAGAACCGCCACCATGGACAGACGCCCACCCGGACCCTCCCTATGCTCTTGAGGTGCGACCGGGAGTCCGCACCTTAGGGGGGGGGGGGGTTCTGTCACGCCTTGGTCATTGTATTTTGTGTTTTTGGTATATGTTTGGGTAGGCCAGGGTGTGACATGGGTTTATATGTTGTGTTTCGTATTGGGGTCTGTATTAATTGGGATTGTGTATGATTAGGGGTGTGTCTAGTTAGGCTTGGCTGCCTGAGGCGATTCTCAATTGGAGTCAGGTGATTCTCGTTGTCTCCGATTGGGAACCGTATTTAGGTAGCCTGATTTCGCTTTGTATTGTGGGTGTTTGTTCCTGTCTCTGTGTAGTGTTCACCAGATAGGCTGTAATAGGTTTCACGTTCCATTTGTTGTTTTTGTATTTATTCAGTTATTTCATGTACCGCGATATATTTCATTAAAGTCATGAGTAACCTACACGCTGCATTTCGGTCTGACTCTCTTCATTCAACAGACAAACAACGTTACAGAGTTATGTCCTTCATGGAATTATCAGAATTATATGGGAAGGTCTGCTCAATCCAAGAGTACAACCAATTGATTACAGCATTACCCCAAAAATGGAGGAGGCAGCTGGCAGCGAGAGGAGGTGGGGAACTGGTCTGTCTCCCCAATATAAAGGATCAAAACTGGCAGAGGAATAAAAATAGCATAAACAGGAAAGTATACCAGTTTCATTTGAGGACCAGGATGTTGACAACTGTGCCATACAGATTGCAAAATATTTGGGAAGAGATTTTTGATGTACCGATTCCATGGTACAAGGTTGAGTTGATATATGACAATGCAAGATTCAAGACTTCATGCTTTTCAGCTAAAATTATTATAGAAAATTCATGCCACCAACAAAATGTTGAATATTTGGGGCATAAAATCATCGAAACTCTGTAGATTTTGTTGTGAGGATACAGAATCAATAGACCATTTATTTTTGTATTGCCCTCAGGTAGCCTGTTTCTGGTCTCAGGTTGAGGAATGGCTGAAAATGCATAGCATTGAACTAAAATTGACCCTAGAAATAGTACTGTTTGGAGATCTGGAGAAACCGGTCAGTCAATTACTAATATACTAATACTCTTAGTAAAAGTATTTATCTTCAAAATGCAATCTGTAAATTCTATTCGATTAGATAGATTGGAATTGTACATTAAGCATCACAGCATAGTTCAAATATATGTGTTGCGTTGAAACCCAAAGTGGGTGGCCAGCAGAGATGGATGGGATGGGCTGAGGGAAGCTGAGGATTGGTATGTGGAATAGGAGACAAGTGGGGGTGCAGTTGCAGTGTGGGATATAGAATGATTGTTAAAGATAAACGTTTTTTTTAAAGTACAAATAAAACATAATAAAAAGTATGTTTGAATGACACAGAGGGGCAGTGTTTTTACAACTAATGTCGGTCTGCCTGAGGATGAGTGCTCTGAAATTGGCATAGATAGCCAGTGCGAATTTAACAGCTTCATCTATCAACAGTTGTCGCAGTGACATTATATTGAAATGGTTACCTGCGTAGTGGAGTCTTTTTGTTAAGACATGTAGCTAGCTAGCTAGCTAGGTAAACAATTAGCCATAATCCCAACTCATGAAGTTACTACCCTGCAGAAATCTGCAGGTAGCTAACCAACCAAGTTCAATGTTAGCTAGCTAACATTAGGCTATAACTAGTAAAGCAAATGGCTCCGAGATACAAATAATAAGATCATACACGTAACATTAGCTAGCGAGCCAGACAGCTAACATTAGCTAGATAGCTAACAGTACACTAACTTGAAATGAAAACG
The DNA here is from genome assembly GCF_021184085.1 of Oncorhynchus gorbuscha. Taxonomy (NCBI): domain Eukaryota; kingdom Metazoa; phylum Chordata; class Actinopteri; order Salmoniformes; family Salmonidae; genus Oncorhynchus; species Oncorhynchus gorbuscha. The sequence continues at coordinate 79,493,193 of NC_060178.1, read as the reverse complement.
ACCTTCGTCAAAATTAGAAACGTGTAATATCTGAAAATGTAGCTAGCTAGACTATTTTACCCGTGCTCTGAAATCGGAGTAGATAGCCAAAGTGAATTTACCAGCTACGTCTATCAACAGTTGTCGCAGTGACATTCTATTGAAATGGTTACTTCCGTAGCTAACTAGACTATCTTACCCATATACATCATAAACGCTTGTAATTCGGAGAAAGGTGTTTTCTCCATCTACTTAGCTATCATACTCTAATTCCACTGATTTCAAAACTCGGTCCTCCAGAAAGTGGTGAGCAACACTTATGCTGTTATATGATGCGATATATAAAAAAAGCTGCTTAGACAGGATTACTTACACATACTTACCTGCTCAAATACACAGAAGCGTGCTATAAGGCAGACCAATCCGAACTCATCTCTCGGCATGTCCAGCCCACTCATTATCTCAGCCAATCATGGCTAGAGAGAAGATTGCTGTCTTTTTCTGTGGCTAAACCAACTACAGTAGGCTCATAATTTAACATTTTCATTTGCATTTACAGATGGCATACAAGTCTGTTATTAAGGCACATGAAAGTTTACATTCCAGAAGGCATTTCTGCCTTTTTAAAAAGTAGTGACCTGCAAAATATGGCTAGCGCAATGCGCGTACAGTGCTCTGGTTTTGACTTGGGTTTATAAGGCTTTATGCACTATGTAGGGAATAGGGTTCTATTTGGGACGCATTCACTCTTTTGTGTTTCTCTTGGAATTGTATTAATGATACTGTTCCGCCATGCTTCAACCAGAAGTACCTTCTCATTAATTAAAGGTATGGCTGGTATCACATGAACTTGTGAGTAATGGACAGCAATAATATTTTGGGTAATATCTTACCTTTTGGGGTGATACATAAAAGAGGTTATAGTGTACTCTGTGATCTCATGTACAAAAACCTGAAAGACGTAGAATATCTTTGCTTTAGTTGCTTGTTTTGAACAATGATTGATTGCCACTAGATATCTGGACAGCTTGGGCAATGTCCATGATTATCATAATCATTCAGTGAATAGTTCTACACAGCGTGTGAAGAACGTGTGTGAAACTCATCAGTCTTTTATTGTTCTGTGAAATTAAGGCTAATCCATGCGAGAAATTGTCAAGAAACTGAAGATCTCCTACAATGCTGTGTACTACTCCCTTCACAGTACAGCGCAAACTGGCTCTAACCAGAATAGAAAGAGGAATGGGAGGCCCCAGTGCACAACTGAACAAGAGGACAAGTACATTAGAGTGTCTACTTTGATAAACAGACGCCTCACAAGTCCTCAACTGGCAGCTTCATTAAATAGTACCCGCATAACACCAGTCTCAATGTCAACAGTGAAGAGAGTGAAGAGGATGCTGGCCTTCTAGGCATAGTTGCAATGAAAGAGCCATATCTCAGACTGGCCTATAAAAATAAAAGATTAAGATGGGCAACAGAACACAGACACTGGACAGAGGAAGATTGGAAAAAAGTGTTATGGACAAATGAATCTAAGTTTGAGTTGTTCGAATCACAAAGAAGAACATTTGTGATACGCAGAAAAATTGAAAAGATGCTGGAGGAATGCTTGACGCCATCTGTCAAGCATGGTGGAGGCAATGTGATGGTCTGGGGGTGCTTTGGTGGTGGTAAAGTGGGAGATTTGTACAGGGTAAAAGGGATCTTAAAGAAGGAAGGCTATCACTCTATTTTTCAACGCCATGACATACCCTGTGGACGGCGCTAAATTGGAGCCAATTTCCTCCGCCAACGGGACAATGACCCAAAGCACAGCTCCAAACTATGCCAGATCTATTTAGGGAAGAAGCAGTCAGCTGGTATTCTGTCTATAATGGAGTGGCCAGGACAGTCGGATCTCAACCCTATTGAGCTGTTGTGGGAGCAGCTTTACCTCATGGTACGGTACGTAAGAACATCAAGCCAATCCAATTTGTGGGAGGTGTTTTAGGAAGCATGGGGTGAAATCTCTTCAGATTACCTCAACAAATTGACAACTAGAATGTCAAAAGGTCTGCAAGGCTGTAATTGCTGCAAATGGAGGATTATTTGACTATATTTCCAATTAATTTTGCAACTAATTTTATATATATTTTCATCGGAAACAAGGACATTTCTAAGTGACACCAAACTTTTGAATGGTAGTGTATTTGTATTTTGGTCAACAGTACCCCCAAACCAAAACATCTTCCTGCAGCCATGCATTGACCTCTATGTTGTATGGACGTTACTATCAGGACATTGCCTGAAATGTACCATTTAAAATATGAAATGGATCAAATTGAGTAGATTAAATTGTTTAACAATTTACATTAAATTGTTTCAAAATGCACTTAAACTGAACTGGAACACAACCTGCTGACTAGATCTTCCATTTGTATTATTGTATCTTTCCTATTTGTAATCAGCGTTGGGGAGGATCTGATTACACGTACAGTACCAGTCAAAGGTTTGCACACACCTACTCATTCAAGGGTTTTTCCTTATTTTTTTACTGTTTTCTACATTGTAGAATAATTGTGATAACATCAAAACACATATAAAACTGTCATTAGCCATTCCTGTTACTAACTGGGTCGTTCCACTTTTGCGTCCCTTTAAAATGAAAAGATTATGCACCAATATAGCATTTCAAAAGAAACATGAAACATCTAATAGTGAAATAAATCATAAAGTAAAAGCTGGTTCTACTATTTTTGGCAATTTGACATTTTGCACACAACAAGCTTCCATTCCCCATGTCACAAGGGGATTTATGGCTGAATTAAGATGAAATTGTCAACCCTGTTACGGCCAACCCTGTAACTTTATTTGGCACTTAATAGGCACTTACTATATTACTTTGAGATGGGAAACGTGTTTTTTATGAAGTTTAACATGTAGTCAGAATGTAAAAATTAGGCGAAATCAAACTTTTTTCTCAAAAGGCACTGAATTGGTGGAATGACCCAACTACACACATCACACGTCACACTTCTGTGTGTGTGTTTGCATATGTTTGCATGTGTGTGTGTGTGTGTGTGTGTGTGTGTGTGTGTGTGTGTGTGTGTGTGTGTGTGTGTGTGTGTGTGTGTGTGTGTGTGTGTGTGTGTGTGTGTGTGTGTGTGTGTGTGTGTGTGTGTGTGTGTGTGTGTGTGTGTGTGTGTGTGTGTGTGTGTGTGTGTGTGTGTGTGTAGTACTTACCAAAGTCACTGGCACAGTAATGTTCCATAATGGTGTCAGCTTTCAGTTCGTTGTCACATGGAGGGCAGGTTTTAGATGCTGGGAAGAAATAGAGAGAGAGATGAGAATGATTGATATTTGATATTGTGGCAAAGGTAGAGGGCAGTCCCAACCTGAACTTGAACCTTGGACCTTCTAACTTTCAGCCCAACACCTTGGATTTCACACCAAGACATTCAAACCTCTTCACGACAAAACTCTGTGTTGGGTTAAGATCGCTACGATATAATTAATTATTACTGAAAAATGCATGTATTAATTTCAGCTAGTGTAGGCAGTTGCTTATATACAACAGCCAGAGTACAGTAGAGTAGAGTGGACTAAAGGAGAGAAGAAGGCTACAGTAGAGCAGAGAATCAGCTTGTTCATACAGTGCATTCGGAAAGTATTCCGCCCCCTTTACCTTTTCCACACTTTGTTACGTTACAGCCTTATTCTAAAATGGATCATTATAATAACAACACCCCAAAATGATGAAAACAGGTTTTTAGAATTGTTTGCTAATTCATTTAAACAAAAAAATAGAAATACCTTATTTACATAACTATTCAGACCCTTTGCTATGATATTTGAAATTGAGCTCAGATGCATCTTGTTGCCATTGATCATCCTTGAGATGTTTCTACACCTTGAGTGGAGTCCACCTGTTGGTAAATTCAGTTAATAGGACATGATTTGGAAAGACACACATCTGTCTATATAAGGTCCCACAGTTGACAATGTATGTCAGAGCAAAAACCAAGCCATGAGGTTGAAGGAATAGTCTGTAGAGCTCCGAGACAGGATTGTGTCGAGGCACAGATCTGGGGAATTGGACAAAAACATTTCTGCAGCATTGAATGTCTCCAAGAACACAGTTGTTTCCATCATTCTTAAATGGAAGATGTTTGGAAACACAAAGACTCTTCCTAGAGTTGGCCGCCCGGCCAAACTGAGCAACCGGGAGAGAAGGGCCTTGGTCAGGGAAGTGACCAAGAACCCGATGGGTCACTCTGACAGAGTTCCAGAGTTCCTCTATGATGATGGGAGAACCTTCCAGAAGGACAACCATCTCTGCAGCACTCCACAAATCAGGCCTTTATAGTTAATTGGCCAGACGGAGTCTACTCCTCAGTAAAAGGTACATAACAGCCCAATTGAAGTTTGGCAAAAGGCACCTAAAGATCTGATGAAACCAAGATTGAACTCTTTGGCCTGAATGCCAAGCGTCACGTCTAGAAAAAACCTGGCACCATCACCATGTGAAGCATGGCAGTATCATGCTGTGGGGATGTTTTTCAGAGGGAGGGACTGGGAGATTAGTCAGGATCAAGGGAAAGATGAACAGAGCAAAGTACAGAGAGCTCCTTGATGATAACCTGCTCCAGGGTGCTCAGGACCTCAGACTGGGGGCACGGTTCACCTTCCAACGGGACAACAATCCTAAGCACACAGCCAAGACAACACAGAAGTGGCTTCGGATGTCCTTGAGTGGCCCAGCCAGAGCCCGGACTTGAACCCGATCTGCAGAGAAGAATGGGTGAAACTCCCCAAATACAGGTATGCCATGCTTGTAGAGTCATACCCAAGAAGACTCAAGGCTGTAATCGCTGGCAAAGGTGCTTCAACAAAGTTCTGAGTCTGAATACTTATGTAACCAGTTTTTGCTTTGTCATTATATGGTATTATTTTGTGTAGATTGACGAGGGAAATAAAACAATTTAATACATTTTAGAATAAGGTGTAACGTAATAAAATGTGAAAAAGTCAAGGGTTCTGAATACTTTCTGACTGCACTATATATAGATCAGCCTGTGCTGTTTTATGCCCTAGTCTAGACTGAAGCACTTGTTTAGAAGCAGCCTGTCAGAAGTTATTTGCCGAAGAGGGAATATATAGCGCAGGATCTTGAGTGATGTTTTCACTGCAATTACTCTGGAGAAAATGTTTTAATTTGAGAAGTTGTATATTTTGGTGTTGAGGCGTGGCATGTGTGTTCGTATGTGTGTTTTTCTCATTACTGTGTGTGTGTGTTGGGGCTTAGATTGTGTGTGTGCGTGCGTGCATCTGTGTCTGTGTTCATGTTTGTGTGCGTGTGTGTCTGTGTGTCTGTGTGTAAAAGGTAAATGGCTACAGTAACAGCTAAGTTTAATGAACAGTGATTTTGTTTGCAGAAGCAGAGAACCAGTCATACAGTATGTCCCAAACGTGAAACACAAGTGTAGTCTGATAGGCTACAGTGGAAAAGCAAAGCAAATTACTCAAATTAGGCCTCTCGTCTCAGTTTAACTAACTGTGTGTGTGTGTGTGTGTGTGTGTGTGTGTGTGTGTGTGTGTGTGTGTGTGTGTGTGTGTGTGTGTGTGTGTGTGTGTGTGTGTGTGTGTGTGTGTGTGTGTGTGTGTGTGTGTGTGTGTGTGTGTGTGTGTGTGTGTGTGTGTGTGTGTGTGTGTGTGTGTGTGTGTGTGTGTGTGTGTGTGTGCACATGGGTGTGTTAAATCACATGGTTTTATTAAGAATGTCTATGCAGTTGTCTTATGCCATTTCCTATAGAGACCGAAATTAGTTAATTGATCCACACGCAAATGTTTAGGGAAGAGAGAAAGAGAGCAAGAGGGGAGACAGCAGAGGTAAGGATGTGGTTGCCAATAATAGTATGTTTACCACTGTAACATACACTGAGTGTACAGAACATTAGGAACACCTACCTAATATTGAGTTGCACCCACTTTTGCCCTCAGAACACCCTCAATTCATCAGACATAGACTTTATAAGATGTCGAAAGCAGGGATGCTGGCCCAAGTTGACTCCAATGCTTCCCACAGTTGTGTCAAGTTGGCTGGATTTCCTTTGGGTGTTGGACCATTCTTGATGCACACAGGAAACTCTTGAGCATGAAAAACCCAGCAGCGTTGGAGTTCTTGACACACTCAAACCGGTACGCTTGGCACCTACTACCATACCCCGTTCAAAGGCACTTAAATATTTTGTCTTGCCCATGGCAATTGATGTCTCAATTGTGTCAAAGCTTAAAAATCATTCTTTAACCTGTCTTCTCTGCTTCATCTACACCAGTGGTTCCCAAACTTTTTATAGTCCCGTACCCCTTCAACATTCAACCTCCAGCTGCGTACCCCCTCTAGCACCAGGGTCAGCACACTCTCAAATGTTGTTTTTGTCATCATTGTAAGCCTGCCACACACACACTGTACGATACATTTATTAAATATAAGAATGAGTGTGAGTTCCTGTCACAACCCGGCTCGTCAGAAGTCACAAAGAGTTCTTATTGGACGAGGACACAAATAATAATACAATAATAATCAAAAATGTTGCTCTTTATTTAACCTTCTTATATATAAAACCTTATTTGTTCATCAAACATTGTGAATAACTTACCACCGGTTAATGAGAAGGGTGTGCTTGAAGGATGCACATAACTCAGCAATGTTGGGTTGTAAAAAATAAAAAATAAACATTTTCCACATACAATCTGTGCCTGTGTTTAGTGAGGGCCGAGAATCTACTCTCACATAGGTATGTGGTTGCAAAGGGCATCAGTGTCTTAACAGCGCGATTTGCCAAGGCAGGATACTCTGAGCTCAGCCCAATCTTGAAATCTGGCAGTGGCTTCTGATTAAATTAAATTTTCACAGAACCGCTTGTTGCAATTTCGATGATGCTCACTTGTTCAGATATCGGCAAGTGGACTGGAGGCAGGGCATGAAAGGGATAACGAATCCAGTTGTTTGTGTCATTTGTTTTGGGGAAGCGTAATTGTGCACTCAACTCACTCAGGTGCTTCGACTATATCACATTTGACATTGTCTGTAAGCTTGACAGGCCAGTCGTGTGAGAAACTCGTCATCAGGCAAGCGGTCAGGCAAGTGAAAATAATGGTCAGTAAAGAAAATATTAAGCTCGTCTCTCAATTTTAAAAAACGTGTCAATACTTTGTCCCTTGATAACTAGCGCACTTCTGTATGTTGTAAAAGCGTTACATGGTGCTGTCCATATCATTGCATAGTGCAGAAAGTACATGAGAGTTCAGGGGCCTTGCTATAACAAAGTGAACCAGTTTCACTGTAGTGTCCAAATCGTCTTTCAAGCTGTCAGGCATTCCCTTGGTAGCAAGAGCCTCTCAGCGGATGCTGCAGTGTACCTAAGTGGCGTCGGGAGAAACTGCTTGCACGTGCATTATCACTCTACTATGTCTCCCTGTCATGGCTTTTGCCATCAGCACAGATACCGACATGAGCAACAGCTATGTTTGTCTACATATGGACCGTTAGTGGAATTCCCATGAGAGAGTGACGGTTTTATTTGTGGTACCTCCGACGGATTTGCGAGCTGAAAAACATCCCCACAGCATGATGTTGCCACCACCGTGGAGATGATGCCAGGTGTCCTCTAGATGTGACGCTTGGCATTCAGGCCAAAGAGTTCAATCTTGATTTCATCACACCAGAGAATCATGTTTCTCATGGTCTGAGAGTCTTTAGGTGCCTTTTGGCAAACTCCAAGCAGGCTGTCATGTGCCTTTTACTGAGGAGTGGCTTCCGTCTGGCCACTCTACCATAAAAGCCTGATTGGTGGAATGCTGCAAAGACAGTTGTCCTGCTGAAAGGTTCTTCCATCTCCACAGAGGAACTCTAGAGCCTGACCAAGGCCCTTCTCCCCACAATTGCTCAGTTTGGCCAGACAGACAGCTCTAGGAAGAGTCTTGGTGGTTACAAACTTCTTCCATTTAAGAATGATAGAGGCCCCTGTGTTCTTTGGGACCTTCAATGCTGCAGACATTTTTTGGTACTCTTACCTAGATCTGTGCCTCGACACAATCCAGTCTATGAGCTCTACGTACAATTTCTTCCAACTCATGGCTTGTTTTTTGCTCTGACATGCACTGTCAACTGTGGGACCTTTCCAAATCATGTCCAATCAATTTCATGTACCACAGGTGGACTCCAATCAAGTTGTAGAAACCTCTCAAGGTTGATCAATGGAAACAGGATGTACCTGAGATCAATTTCATATCTCATACATAGCAAAGGGTCTGAATGCTTATTTAAAAATTGCAAGAAAGTCTAAAAACCTGTTTAGCTTTGTCATTATAGGGTGTGTAGATTTAGGAGAGAAAACATTTATTTAATTCATTTTAGAATAAGGCTGTAATTTAACAAAATGTGGAAAAAGTCAAGGGGTCTGAATACTTTCCCAAATGCACTGTATATTACCTGATTGTTAATTTAAATGCATAATAACAGAATGTATTTGGACAAGGGGATAAATTAACAAGTCAAATTTTTTTAAATTCACGATTGCTATGGGAATATCTAATTAAAAGCAATTTATTCAATTCACTTACATCACACGACAATATAGTATTGGCCCTGGTCAAAAGAAGCACACTATATAGCGATTAGGGTGCCATTTGGGACCTATTCACTGACTGCAGCCAGCCCAGTCTAATTGATTTCCCCTGTTAATGAATAAACAGGACAGAGCGTTGGTTGTGCTGTATAGAAGGAATGTATTCTCCTGACACAAACCCTGGCACTGAGACAACTGGGCAGCCAGCCAACACACCACAACCCCAGAGAAATTACAATCTATTACTCTATGGGATGAATAAGATGCAACAGCCTCCAAGTGAATCGTTCAAAACAGGCAGAGCAGAGAGGGAGAGAGAGAAGGGGGGAGGAGAGAGAGGCTGTTTATGTGTGTGTGTGTGAGAGAGAGAGAGTGAGAGATAGAGAGAGAGAGAGAGAGAGAGAGAGAGAGAGAGAGAGAGAGAGAGAGAGAGAGAGAGAGAGAGAGAGAGAGAGAGAGAGAGAGAGAAACTGTCATTCCAACGTGAAGGTTCCCATGCATTAACACAGTGAGGCCTGCTACACAGAGGGGGTCAAGGCTTTAATTGTGTGTTGCTGACAATAAGACAAGGGCACGCACACACACACACACACACTGAGGGTTTCTGTGTGACTAAAGAGTTCACCTCGATGCGACCCAGTGCAGTGAGGCATGTTGAACTCTGACCCCTCTCATTATCAGGCCAGACGGCTAGTTAGGACCAGGTGATAACCTCCAACCTTTGACTTTTGACCTTTGGAGGTGAACGGGCTGGCCTGATAATGAATGGGCTCTCTCTCACTCCCTCTTACTTTCCCTCTCCTCCCTCTCTCTCTTTATTTAGTTTTATGAGTACATGTTTGCATGCATAAGTATCTGCACATGGCAGTACAAACTGGACAGGGGTCATGTAAATACACTAGCCTCTAATCATTTCGTTAAAGTGGTCAGTGTATGTTCTAAACATTGACAGAGAGTCAGTACTGTCATAGCCAGTTCTCAGATCTATTTGTGTTGTATAGGTCCTAACGTTGCTGTATGACCAGTGACCATAGGAGTTGGCAGGACGGATCTGGGACCAGTCTAACACTTTCAGGTCACCAATAGCACAATGCCCACTAGTCATACTGCTGGGCTTATGTTAAAAGGGAACATCTGATCCAACGCTCTGTACACGGAACACTGGCCATGCCTTTGGAGAATATTATTTCTGTTCTGTAGAGGACACACACCTACACACACACACACTGTGGGTATAGGATTCCTACAGATGCGAGAAGCGTGCTGTATTTTAGTGGTCCCAGGGGTGGGCCTGCGGGGCGATGTTTAAACTCTTCTCTGTCTGTGAGCATGGTGCATTTAACCAGATGTTAGCCTCACTGACATAAATCACATGCTGTATTTCATGTGTGTGTGTGTGTATTTCATCCCCGCCACAGCAGCGTTTTATGTCAGAAGTGTCTCTGCTCGTAAGTTAAACGGCCCAAATGAGCCGTGAGATTGTGACCTGTGCATAGTTTATTCATAAAAGCCCCTCTGATACATGGGAGTGTGTGACTGTGTGTGCAAATATGAGTGTGTGTCTATGAGTGTGTGTCTATGTGTGTGTGTGCGTGTATATGCATGTGTGTTTACATGTGTGTGTGTGCGTGCGTGTTTGTGCGGGTGCATGTGTGTATGCATGGGTTCGTGTGTGTGTGTGATACTGCACACTCTGTTTAGGATCAGTGTTATTCAATCTGACAGTAGACAGCAGGCCAGTCATCACACACTCAGTGACCAACAAGATGTCACTGTCTCACTTCAGTATCCAACGTTTGGGGGGGATAAACATCACATTTTGACTGGTTAAGTTAAATGTTAAGGTTGGGGTTAGGGTTAAAACAGGAAAAACTTGACGGTTAAGTTTAGGGATTGGGCCTCTCGAGTGGGACAGCGGTATAAGGCACTGCATCACAGTGCTTGAAGCGTCACTATAGAAGCTGGCTTGATCACAGGCTGTGTCACAGCCAGCCGTGATCGGGAGACCCATAAGGCGGCGTTCAATTGGCCCAGTGTCGTCCGGGTTAGGTGAGGTTTTGTCCGGCCGGGATTTCCTTATCCCACCGCGCTCTTGCGACTCCTTGTGGCGGTCCAGGCGCCTGGAAGCTGACCTAGGTCGCCAGCTGGATGGTGTTTCCTCCGACACATTGTGTCAAGAAGCAGGGCGGCTTGGCAGGGTCGTGTTTCGAAGGACGCCTCTCCCGAGTACATAGGGCAGTTTCAGTGATAGGACAATTGGAAATTACGAAATTGGGGAGAAAAAGGGTTAAAAGAAATAATAATAATACGTTTAGTCATTAGTTTCGACTGGCTAAGGTTAAGGGTTAAGGGTAGGGATGAGTTAAAACAGAAAATAATAAAAACAAGTGTCCTAGCCTACCAGCTCTCACAGACTCACGTCAGAGTTAGATGTTCATTCATGTTTCTCAAACATCACATTTCTAAGTTATTCAAAGTGTTTAAGCTTAAGTTTAGGCATCACCCTGGATTTTTAAGGTTAGAATGGCAGGGCCTTCCAGACCTCTCTCTCTCTCTCTCTCTCTCTCTCTCTCTCTCTCTCTCTCTCTCTCTCTCTCTCTCTCTCTCTCTCTCTCTCTCTCTCTCTCTCTCTCTCTCCTACACCTCCTTTTCACCTCACCTCATCTCTTCTCTCTCTCTCTCTCTCTCTACCCTCTAGACCCCCTCATCCCATTTCTCGAGTGAGCTGAGTACGTCTCACAAAGTGGTTATCAAATCCTGCTCCAGCTCTGCACCACCACTGAGTAACACCCTATACAACACAGTACACATGCACACTTGCACTGTCAGTCCAATCCTCTTCTGCTTGTTTTGCTTTCATACACTCCAGCCTCCCTGTTCCGCTCTCTCCTATAACAACCCCAAAACCCATGGTCCTGCCAGGTACCGCTGCTTGTTTGTGTTGCCTTGCTATCTCTAGGTGTCAGTTTCATGTAATCGCACACCCAGTGCCCAAGCACGCACACACACACACACACACACACACACACACACACACACACACACACACACACACACACACACACACACACACACACACACACACACACACACACACACACACACACACACACACACACACACACACACACACACACACACACACACACACACACACACACATAGCACACAAACACCACAAGCACACAGACACACAGTTGGACATTGGTAGTGCTCCTCTCTCTCGATCTCTCTTGCACTCTCTCTGAAGCGAGAGGTGGAAAGTGAATCTAACTCTGTTGTGCTAGTTTCTACACCAGCTCCCTAACTGTGTTCCCTTTCCCTCTTTCTCTTGCTCCCTCTATCTATCTGTCCTGTCTCTCTCTTTGTCGCTCTCTCTGTCTTTCCTCACTCTTCCTTTTTCTCTTGTGTATGTGTGTGTACGTGTGTGTTTGTATGTGCGTGTCTGTGAATGAACGTGCACATGTATGTGTGAATGGACATGTATGCGTGTGTGCGTGTGTGTGTGTGTTTGTGTGTATGTGTGTGTAGCTGTGCTATATCATGCAATTACAGAATAGCTGGTATCTGGTTTTTGCAGACAGACAGGAGAGATCCCTCTGAGTGATAAAAAGTCAGAAAGACGATACAGGGAAGAATGATCTAGAGGTTTCTAAAGACCAACCATTCATTACACTTTGAAGTGATTTTAGAGCTCTGAGTAGAGGAACAGAGGCTATGAGAAAAGAGTTGAACAAGTAATCACTACCTAAAAATATAAATAATGTGCTTTGATTTGTTCCATTAAGGCCACCTGTTTATGTGCTTAAATTTTAAAACTCTGAAGTTCCCCCTCAGTTCTCCAGATACTATCGGGGACATCCCGAGACCAGACCAAGTAGTGTATGTATGAGATACCTCTAAGCTGGTACTCTACCATGTTGGAAAAATTGTGACTTCACCGTTGGGCAAAACATTTCAAAGATTTTACTGAGTTTTACAGTTCATATAAAGAAATCAGTCAATTGAAATAAATTCATTAGGCCCAAATCTATGAATTTCACATGACTGGGAATACAGATACTGTATGCAGTTGTTTGTCACAGATACCTTAAAGGAAGGGGTGTGGATCAGAAAACCAGTCAGTATCTGGTGTGACCACCATTTGCCGCATGCAGCACAACACATCTCCTTCGCATAGAGTTGATCAGGCTTTTGATTGTGGCAAGTGGAATGTTTCCCTACTCCTCTTCAATGGCTGTGCGAAGTTGCATCCCAAACATGCTCAATAGGTGACATGTCTGGTGAGTATGCAGGCCATGAAAGAACTGTGACATTTTCAGTTTCCAGGAATTGTGTACAGATCCTTGAGACATGGGGCCGTGCATTATCATGCAGAAACATGAGGTGATGGAGGCGGATAAATGGTACGACATTGGGCCTCAGGATCTCGGCATTCAAATGGCCCTCGATAAAATGCAATTTTTTCCATTTTCCGTAGCTTATTCCTGACAATACCATAACCCCACCGACCACCATGGGGCAATCTGTTCACAACGTTAACATCGGCAAACCACGCACCCACACATGCCATATACGTGGTCTGCAGTTGTGAGGCCGGTTGGACGTAATGCTAAATTCTCTAAAACGATGTTGGAGGTGCTTATGTTATAGAAAGGAACATTTAATTCTCTGGCAACAGCTCTGGTGGACATACCTGCAGTCAGCATGCCAAATGCATATTTCCTCAAAACTTGAGACATATGTGGCATTGTGTTGTTTGACAAAACTGCACATTTTAGAGTGGCCTCTTATTGCCCCCAGCACGAGGTGCACTTGTGTAATGATCATGCTGTTTAATCAGCTTCTTGACATGCCACACCTGTCAGTAAGGTGGATGGATTAACTTGTCAAAGGAGAAATGCTCACTAACAGGGATGTAAACTAATTTGTGCACAAAATTTGAAAGAAATAAGCTTTTTGTGCTTATAGAACATTTCTGGAATGTTTTTTTTCAGCTCATGAAACATGGGACCAACACTTTACATGTTGCGTTTACACTGTATGTTCTTTCAGTGAAGATTGCGTCTTTAGAGGAGTTTCGTAGCAGTTGTGTGTTAGAAGGATTATTATGGTGTGTCTGAAATGTTGCAGGGTTAGGTGTGGTATCAGACTAAGAGGCTCTCGGTCACATGGAGCCGGTACATCAGAGAAGCTCTGGATCTTAACAGCATGTCAGCAGCCTCTAACCCGCCAGGCTAGAACTGATAAGGGTTCAATCTGTTTCACACACACACACACACGCACACAGGCACAAACACACGCACGCACACACACACACACGCACGCACGCACAAAGACACACGCACGCACACGCACGCACGCACGCACGCACGCACAAAGACACGCACGCACGCACGCACGCACAAAGACACACACACATACACACGCACGCACAAAGACACACACACACACACACACACACACACACACACACACACACACACACACACACACACACACACACACACACACACACACACACACACACACACACACACACACACACACACACACACACACACACAAAGACACACAAAGACACACACACACACACGCTCGTTTGCCAAGCGTAAATCTCAAATGCTCCACTCTAACAGGATGGAGACACACACCGGGAGCGATATTCAATCAAAAGCTGTAACCAGGTTTCCAGAAAAAAGTCAAAACTGTATTTTGTTCTTGAAATTATTTTATTTTTGATTTTTATGACACTGACCCTGTGTATTTAAAAAAATGCATTAATCTGAACACAACAGTGTAAAATATTTATATAAAGCGTTTATTTTATTTGTACCAATATTTGGGTATTTCAAAAGCAGCATATGTTGTAATATTACATTGTGTGCTTGGACTTTGCAACTGTATTGTAACTATTTGACCATGTACCAGTCATTGAAATTAAATGTACACTCTAAAGTAACCTATATATTATCATTTGAATAGATAAACATGTGGTTTTCCATATAAAAAGATAAAGTTCAGGTACAATTCATGCCGTCTACTTTCCAAGGACCATGTAAAAGAGTGAGTTATGGCTCAGGGAAGTGAATATGTCACATAGTTGATTCTAGTCCTATAAAAACACGACACATATTTTCATAATGGAATATGATCTGCATCCAAAATGGCACCCTATTCTCCATATCGTGCATGGTTTTGCAAAAGCAGTGCACTACATATGTAATAGGGTGCTATTTGGGACACACTTCTCTCCTCTGCATGAGCTCAATGAAACAGCTTCTATGAATCTCTGTCTTCCAATGCTATCAAATGCCTTCCTTTCACACCGCCTGCAATAGAGAGAGTGTGTGTGTGTGTGTGTGTGTGTGTGTGTGTGTGTGTGTGTGTGTGTGTGTGTGTGTGTGTGTGTGTGTGTGTGTGTGTGTGTGTGTGTGTGTGTGTGTGTGTGTGTGTGTGTGTGTGTGTGTGTGTGTGTGTGTGTGTGTGTGTGTGTGTGTATAGACACTTGCTGAATGAGTTTTCCCTGAACACTTCATATTTCCTGATGAAACATGAAAGGTTTGCAGACTTTATGTTATCATTCAGAGTTCAGACTGATTAAAACTGACACATGTTTTCCTAGATTAAGTCGGCCATATGTCTCTTTCATCCTTCTCCTATCCACACTTTACATTGTCCTCCTGTTCTTCTCGGCCAAGTTTGTCTGACTCTATTAAGCCAGTTTCTTGTCTTTGTACTCTTTAAAATAGATTGTTCAGTCTGAAGCATAGAACCAGAAGGATTCTAGTATTACATAGACCGATTATATTCATATTGCCTGAGATGGTGCACTGTAGGTGAAAACCTGGGCCCAGATTCACAAAACCTTCTTATTAAGACATTTCTTATTAACTGTTATTTTCTCCTTAACTATAGACTTATTAAGAAAGATAAGCAATGTTGCTATTCCTCAAAAAGGTTATTATGTTTATCCTTAAGTAAAAAGTAAATAAGAAAATAAAGTTGTTGGAAATGTTCTTAATTTCAAGATAGATAAACCCTTGTTTTAAACTCAGGGCAGTGATAAACAAATCTCATGAAAGCAAAGATGTTTAATTCACTCACAAACTTCAGCTGAAAGTTTTAGTGTTGACTATTTTAAACCCAATAACATGTTTTACAACAGTAATCTCAGTGCTAGCTGGATATCTAGTTAAAATGGTTGCCTAGCAACAAACATCATAAGACGATTTGTAAAATTATATTTGAGAAGTTTGTAAGAAAATCATAAAATCTTAAGATATTGTTGAGGAATTGCACTTAAGAACTATCTTATGAACTTCTTTTTCTTAAGATGTTTTGTAAGTTTTTGCGGAACAAGTGTTTTGTGAATCTGGGCCCTGGTTCTAAATTGACCAACCTGGGTAGCAAAGTACAAAACAAAACATAAATGAAGGAATGAATGAATGAAACGTTCTCTTTCCCATCCTCATTGAAACTGGAAGGGAACCACTCTCTTTTCTTTACTTTTTTCTTTCACTTTTACTTCCCTCACAACCTCCCCTCTCTCACTAAACTCTCTTTCCCCTCTTTCTCCTCCCTTCTACTTTTTCATTCTCTCTCTAAAGCCCACTCGTTCTCTCCTTCTTTCCATCACTCTCTCACCTCCCTCTTTTTCTCTCTCCTTTTCTTCCTCATTCTCTCTCTTACACCCCATTCTCCCCCACCCCCCCTCTCTAACTGCCCCCTCCCCCCGTCTCTCCTTTTCTCTCTATAGACTAATTCGCCCTCAGTAATTAGTTGGCTAGTTAATTGGCTGTCTAACTGGCCGACCAGACAAAAGACAGAGCAGGCTTGGACAACAGAGACACAGAGGAGAGTGTCCCCTTCACATTCTATAGACTCCAGACTCACATTGACTCTCTCACACACAGTCTCTCTCTCTCTCTCTCTCTCTCTCTCTCTCTCTCTCTCTCTCTCTCTCTCTCTCTCTCTCTCTCTCTCTCTCTCTCTTTCTCTCTCCTCTCTTCTTTCTCCTCTATCTTTCTCTTTTTCTCTAGCTAGTTACTGTGCACACACACACACACACACACTCACTCTAAATTTCACACACACACAAACATCAGGGGTCATACAGTAGTGGATTTGGGAAAAGTGTGTATTTCTCTGTCCTGCACTCGAGTCGTAGCCGGAGAGCCCTCCACGCTGCCTGTCTCTCTGTGCTTAATCTACTCCTGGCTAGTTTCTCACTAGACTCACTGTCTGTTGTCAGCACATCACTCATAACATATGAGATTTAATGCCATTTTCTGTGTTACATTAGCAAAAATATAACTAATATGTCACTGTCAGTAAAATATGTCTCAAATGGTTAAATATCACAATTTGTACATATACTAACGAGACCATGTTGACATTAACATTATGAATGATGATAATGTATTCATCACTTACTGCATGTAAATGTAACATCTTATATTTCATGTTAGATCATTGTGAATAATAGTTCATCCCTACTTTCCATGAATTCTACAGGTATGTTACATAGTTTGTCTTGTTATTTTTTTAAGGTTTTATTATAGAATAGCTCCCTGATCAGCCCAGTCACTGATAATGTTCAATATATGTTGCTTGCTAAAATCAGTTAAAATATTAAAAGACAAACATGGTTTCATTCAGCATCTGATTTTGATATTTTGATATTTTCTTCTTTTTTTGTTTTAACTGAGAATTTGTTTGGAAGCACATTTAAGTTTAGGGTCGGTTTCCCTGACTAGAAAACCTACTCCGGGAGTTAAAAGCATGCTGAAGGCAGAATCTCTGAAAGTGTTTTCAGAGATTCAGGAATAGCCTTAGACTGTGCCTGGTATAAGGGTTTATCTGAAAAGTTGCTGTCACTGAGATCAGTCTGAAACTGTTAACTTGTTCTTCATTTTATTTTTTACACACACTAGCAGTTCTACTGTAGTCTGATACACGAACTGAAAATGTTTCCCTTGCCGACAGTAACTTTTATTTTAATCTCTGCCATTGCAATAACAATAAATCGTTGCAATATTTGACATGAAAACGTTCCCTTGGTCTTTCTTTAATGTCACTCTGTTTTATAGTAGAAGTTATATTGAACACATGGACATTTCATTGTGGTCTCTCTATTATTTCCAGCTTTCACATACAGTAGAAGAAACACTGACTTGCATATTACCTGACCTAATGGAATATAATTCATTCTGATATCTAATCTGGAACATCACTATACTTTCTTCTCTAGCTACAGTATATCTTATAGCAGTTACATTGAATTTAAAGGTGTATATTTGTATCTATAACTATCAAAATTGTTTCAGTGGTTTGTTCTTTCCTATTCAAAGATTATTCCTTCCATTACTTAAAATGAAACGTAAATCTTATTCTACCATATCTTCTGTTCAAAGCTCTGAAGCAGGAGTAAGAGTTAACCTGCATTGGGGCTTGGGCTCTCTCCCATCTAGAGCCAGTGTGATGTGTGGAGGCACAAACAACATTCAATCTGACAAACAGTCAACTAAACAAGTTATTACTATAGGGAAGGGACAATTACCATGTAATTTAGGGGCAATCTTTTACACAAGTCAGCATACAGTCTCTAAACATGCAAGAAAAAATAAGGTTGTGAATAAGTGTGTGTGTGATCTTACCTGGAGCCGGGGTGGCCTGGTTCCCAGCAAACTGCATGGGGATACACAGATCATTATCAATAGGAAACTTATCACAGGTCAACATCTCTGGCCAAGGGAACCCGTAGGTTTCCATAACTGGGGCACAGCTATCCCTCACGGCCTCACACAGCGAGCGACACGGGTAGATGGGCCTGTCCAGACACACCGGGGCGAAAAGGGAACACAGGAACACCTGTGTATCTGCGTGGCACCGCTTGGCGAGGAGCGGCACCCAGCTACCCGCCTGCTGTTTGACCTCCGGCATGGTCTCGTGGTCCAGCAGGTTGGGGAGGCGCATCTTCTTGTAGCCCACGTTGTGACAGAGGCGTAAATCGGCGGGGATGTCCACACACTGCGGCTGCTTTGTGTAGAAACGACCGTTGTGGAAGTTGTCTGATTGCCAGCTGTAGTAGTCGTATTCGTCGGCGGTCGAGGCAGGAGAGGTGAGGAAGAGGAGGAGGAGGAAGAAGGACATGGAGAGGGACAGTGCCATGGTGGAGAAGGGGTTAGTGAGGAGTTGTGCCCGCTGCTGTCTGCTGTTATTGTGGTTCTTTTGTCCCTGTGCCATGTTGCTCTGTGCTCTTGGAGGGAGAAAGAAAAGAGGAACGTATCCAAATTGTCCAACGTGACTCGGGGCTTTTGGAGAATAAAGACTGTGCTGAAGAAATAAACTGTAATCCTTTTTTTCCTGGCCAAGAACGAGAGCAGGAGCTGAGAGAGAAAACAAAAAGAAAGTGTGTATTCTGGTCTTCTTTCAACAGAGAGAAAATGTGTGCGTTAGTGTGTGTCCAGTCATCTCATCTCTGCGCTGGTAGAGCTGTGTGTCTCTGCCTCAGGTTGTTGTAAGTGGGGAGATAAGGGTGAGTCGAGGGTAAGACGAGGGGTCAGTGGAGGGTGAGTGCTGTGTGTGCCTCCTTTCCCACTGTCTAATTCTCTGTCTGTCAAATTCTAAATCTCTCTATCTCTCTCTTGCTCTCTTCCTGCAGTTCTCTCTATCTCACTCCACAGCTGTCTCTTCCTCTGTCTCTGCCTCCACCTCTCTCCTTCTCTCTCTGTCTGTGTCTAGCAGTGTGTGTGGAGCAGCTACAGTATATCAGCTAGTGGGATAGTTTCTCCCTGTATTCTGTCAGGTCCCCTAGCAGACTCCCAGAACACTCTCCCTCCCACTGGCCCCACACAGCTCTGGCTCAGCTTATCACAGGCCTCACACAGTGCTACCTCAACCAATCAGAGACCAGGGGGAGGTCCTGAAGGGGGATGAGATTCTCCCCCCTCATCACCCTCTCTGGTAGACACTCCCTGAGGCAGAGAGACAGAGTAGCACTACCAATGCCCAAGTGTGTGTGTGTGTTTGTGTGTTGTGGAGAGAGAGAGAGACAGATAAAGAAGGAGAGTTACAGAGGTAGAGGGAGAGGTAGAGGGAGAACGAGAGAAAGCAGGAGAGATAGGAGAGGGAGAGTAAGAAGTGAGAGAGAAGGAAAGCCCAATGTGTCGAGACTTTTCTACTCTCCATGCTCTCTCTCTCTCTCTCTCACACACACACACACACACACACACACACACACACACACACACACACACACACACGCACACGCACACGCACACGCACACGCACACGCACACGCACACGCACACGCACACGCACACGCACACACACACACACACACACACACACACACACACACACACACACACACACACACACACACACACACACACACACACACAGTGGGGTGGCAGTGAAATGTTTGTGCACTGTATTGAGAGTCAGGCAGGCTACAGCAGCTACAGGTGGCTAGGTCGTTTGGTTACACTCTGTGAGATATGCTAATGTCTATGGTGGTGTTGAATAGCGGCGCGCTGCCTTTCTGTCTCTTTCCATCAGTAACACTGACACACACAACACACAGAGGGGCCCAGCAATAGCATCAAAATGAATCCAATTCTCATTAATCTCTCATTCAAAGCACTCTAACTTAGTGGGTGGACTGGTGTGTTGGACTCATATGGATGCCCTCAATTAGGTGATTTTTCAGTGTTCTACACATTCTTCAGAGTCACCATATTGGGTGGACAAAGAAAGTACCAATGGATTTTAGAGTTATGTACACTAATTAGGGGGGTCAAACACAGACACAGCATTTAACCCAACGTCCATGCAACTTTGCTGAAACCTCCCTGCTGCCAGAACATATGGGCTCATGTCACTGTCCAGACATTCCATCAATACCACAATAAAGCAGGGTTAGAGATTGGGAAAGGGGCTTCAATCAGACACATTTGAATGGATTTGCGTTTGCATGTTCTTTGCATGCTAAAGCTGGTGAAAATATTATATATAGGGGTTCACAGCGAAGCCTACCTTTCAGTCAGTCAACTTCGGTATAACATACTATGGGGAGTTGCACTCTCGCGACATCGGTTGAAGGATCTACATTCACACCTGACAAGGCCAAGGAATTCGATGGCTTGCTGGAAGCCCCACCTTCCACAGGTGATAAACCTAAGACTCAGATTCATTCATTCAATTATTCTGCTCTTCACCTTGGTGTGAAGAGGAACAATTCACACTACTTAAACAATTATGTTGTGCTAACTAAACTGTCTCTTAGTGCTAGATTGTGCTCACCTCCACAACATTGTGTGTTGAAGGTTGTGCTTGTTCTCATACGTTTCTAATCACGAACAATTAATTATTCTTCAATTTGCTGGTGCAATTGTCACGTTCTTTCAAAATCGAACCCAGAAGCAGACCAGGACAAGGAGAGTAGGAAGAAGGTGAGTATTTATTTACAAGTGAATGTGAATGGGTAGATATATCCAGGTGGCGTAGCGGGCAGCGGTGGTGAGTTGATGGGAGTAAATAGGTGGATCCAATGGGGTAGCGGAATCCTCTGACGACCAGACGGGAATGGGGTAAATGATCCGGGTGAGTAACTGAAGACAAACGGAGGTAAGTTTAAGGCAAGCAATACGTAACAAACAACTAAACAAATTCTATCCAACTTACATTTACATTTAAGTCATTTAGCAGACGCTCTTATCCAGAGCGACTTACAAATTGGTGCATTCACCTTATGACATCCAGTGGAACAGTCCCTTTACAATAGTGCATCTAAATCTTAAGGGGGGAGGGAGAGAGGGATTACTTATCCTATCCTAGGTATTCCTTAAAGAGGTGGGGTTTCAGGTGTCTCCGGAAGGTGGTGATTGACTCCGCTGTCCTGGCGTCGTGAGGGAGTTTGTTCCACCATTGGGGGGCCAGAGCAGCGAACAGTTTTGACTGGGCTGAGCGGGAGCTGTACTTCCTCAGTGGTAGGGAGGCGAGCAGGCCAGAGGTGGATGAACGCAGTGCCCTTGTTTGGGTGTAGGGCCTGATCAGAGCCTGGAGGTACTGAGGTGCCGTTCCCCTCACAGCTCCGTAGGCAAGCACCATGGTCTTGTAGTGGATGCGAGCTTTAACTGGAAGCCAGTGTAGAGAATGGAGGAGAGGGGTGACGTGAGAGAACTTGGGAAGGTTGAACACCAGACGGGCTGCGGCATTCTGGATGAGTTGAAGGGGTTTAATGGCACAGGCAGGGAGCCCAGCCAACAGCGAGTTGCAGTAATCCAGACGGGAGATGACAAGTGCCTGGATTAGGACCTGCGCCTCTTCCTGTGTGAGGCAGGGTCGTACTCTGCGGATGTTGTAGAGCATGAACCTACAGGAACGGGCCACCGCCTTGATGTTGGTTGAGAACGACAGGGTATTGTCCAGGATCACGCCAAGGTTCTTGGCGCTCTGGGAGGAGGACACAATGGAGTTGTCAACCGTGATGGCGAGATCATGGAACGGGCAGTCCTTCCCCGGGAGGAAGAGCAGCTCCGTCTTGCCGAGGTTCAGCTTGAGGTGGTGATCCGTCATCCACACTGATATGTCTGCCAGACATGCAGAGATGCGATTCGCCACCTGGTCATCAGAAGGAGGAAAGGAGAAGATTAATTGTGTGTCGTCTGCATAGCAATGATAGGAGAGACCATGTGAGGTTATGACAGAGCCAAGTGACTTGGTGTATAGCGAGAATAGGAGAGGGCCAAGAACAGAGCCCTGGGGGACACCAGTGGTGAGAGCGCGTGGTGAGGAGACAGATTCTCGCCACGCCACCTGGTAGGAGCGACCTGTCAGGTAGGACGCAATCCAAGCGTGGGCCGCGCCGGAGATGCCCAACTCGGAGAGGGTGGAGAGGAGGATCTGATGGTTCACAGTATCGAAGGCAGCCGATAGATTTAGAAGGATGAGAGCAGAGGAGAGAGAGTTAGCTTTAGCAGTGCGGAGCGCCTCCGTGATACAGAGGAGAGCAGTCTCAGTTGAATGACTAGTCTTGAAACCTGACTGATTTGGATCAAGAAGGTCATTCAGAGAGAGATAGCGGAAGAGCTGGCCAAGGACGGCACGTTCAAGAGTTTTGGAGAGAAAAGAAAGAAGGGATACTGGTCTGTAGTTGTTGACATCGGAGGGATCGAGTGTAGGTTTTTTCAGAAGGGGTGCAACTCTCGCTCTCTTGAAGACGGAAGGGACGTAGCCAGCGGTCAGGGATGAGTTGATGAGCGAGGTGAGGTAAGGGAGAAGGTCTCCGGAAATGGTCTGGAGAAGAGAGGAGGGGATAGGGTCAAGCGGGCAGGTTGTTGGGCGGCCGGCCGTCACAAGACGCGAGATTTCATCTGGAGAGAGAGGGGAGAAAGAGGTCAGAGCACAGGGTAGGGCAGTGTGAGCAGAACCAGCGGTGTCGTTTGACTTAGCAAACGAGGATCGGATGTCGTCGACCTTCTTTTCAAAATGGTTGACGAAGTCATCTGCAGAGAGGGAGGAGGGGGGAGGGGGAGGAGGATTCAGGAGGGAGGAGAAGGTGGCAAAGAGCTTCCTAGGGTTAGAGGCAGATGCTTGGAATTTAGCGTGGTAGAAAGTGGCTTTAGCAGCAGAGACAGAGGAGGAAAATGTAGAGAGGAGGGAGTGAAAGGATGCCAGGTCCGCAGGGAGGCGAGTTTTCCTCCATTTCCGCTCGGCTGCCTGGAGCCCTGTTCTGTGAGCTCGCAATGAGTCATCGAGCCACGGAGCGGGAGGGGAGGACCGAGCCGGCCTGGAGGATAGGGGACATAGAGAGTCAAAGGATGCAGAGAGGGAGGAGAGGAGGGTTGAGGAGGCAGAATCAGGAGATAGGTTGGAGAAGGTTTGAGCGGAGGGAAGAGATGATAGGATGGAAGAGGAGAGAGTAGGGGGGGAGAGAGAGCGAAGGTTGGGACGGCGCGATACCATCCGAGTAGGGCAGTGTGGGAGGTGTTGGATGAGAGCGAGAGGGAAAAGGATACAAGGTAGTGGTCGGAGACTTGGAGGGGAGTTGCAATGAGGTTAGTGGAAGAACAGCATCTAGTAAAGATGAGGTCGAGCGTATTGCCTGCCTTGTGAGTAGGGGGGGAAGGTGAGAGGGTGAGGTCAAAAGAGGAGAGGAGTGGAAAGAAGGAGGCAGAGAGGAAAGAGTCAAAGGTAGACGTGGGGAGGTTAAAGTCGCCCAGAACTGTGAGAGGTGAGCCGTCCTCAGGAAAGGAGCTTATCAAGGCATCAAGCTCATTGAGGCTGATACTATGGCACAACATACTGTTCATGGCTAACGATCCGGCAGGGAATGGATGTCAGGTCAGAGCTTTTGAAGGGGAGAGGTGATGATCAGGACAGGTGTGCAGATTACTGATGGGATACATGTGCGGGTGAACATCGATCTCCCAACAAGCTAATTCGCCCGGCAACCAGACAGGGTGCGTTCCAGGACACCGGAAACACACTCCAGGACAGAAACACAGGCAAACACAGACTCAGGAAGCGGGATTCGTGACAGCAATAGATGCAATAGGGTCGAGATCATGCCGCCAGTCATGTGGTTATAGCATTTCTCTGAAAGATACTCACAGTCTATGCTATGTGTAGTGTGTCTTGGCTTGGGGCATGCTTCGGCGGCCCTCGCTCGAACCAGTCCATGTGCACATTTCCACGTACTGTGTACAAACGTCCTGGAAAGACGTGTAAGCATTCTTGAGGAAGCTTGGAATTACAGATGACCACTTTCCTTTCCTGGATGCCAGTATTGGCTGGGACAGAGGTGCTGGACGAGGAGATGGATTGTGTGGTCGGAGCAAATGTCTTGTCTGTCTTGTCTGCCCGCGCCCAACTCGACTCCTGTGTGCTCTGTCGCTGATTACAGCAGGCTACTCAAAGAGAGAGGGCGGCCAGGTTTGGTGGGTACACCCCGCCGCCTGTGTCAGCCTCGGTCAAGCACTGCTTGCCTCTCTTCCCAGACTTATTGATGAAGGGTCTGGTCCCACCTTGGTGAGCCGGTCCAATGTGAAGTTTTGAGACCGGGCTAGCTAAATGAGCACTGCATAGCGTTTTAACCAGGTTGGCTATCTCACTGAGGAAAGCTTGCTATTACTAGCTATTCCTGCTTCCCCACGGTGGAGTTTCTGAGGTAGCTCTCTTGTTTAGCGTATGTTCAGTCCCTGGGGTAACTCCTGGAACAAGGGGCCTTGGCAAGGGCCTGAGTGACCAGTGTGCCTCTCCACAAAAACATTACTGTGATTCCTGCCTGTAGCTCACTAGTCCATATGAGGTACAGATTATGGGCTCTATAGGCAATTAGTTGTTGGCAGCAGAGCCGTGCGGTCCAGTGTTGGGTGCCAACTCGTTCCCGGAACCCATCTTACAGCCTAAACCTAAACCGAGGGAGACTCGTTGTGACAGCAGTACCCCCAAGTGGCACTGGCAATTGGAATACGTCACTGATCGCCGGAGCCTGTGTACCCAGAGTGGGCCGGGCTTTAGGGAAACCTTGGCACATAAACACTGTTTTTTCAACTGAGTTCCAGTGTTCACTAGTGAAAAAATTGTTGTCTCCTGCATGTGAGTTCGATAAAAAGTGTTCCCCATGTTCAGACACACGGTTGTTAAAGGTGGTGGAAATGGAAGAAGAACCAATCGCTCCCTTTTCACAAGGCGGCGTCCAGCCCCTTCAGATTGCACTTCACGGGAGTATCGCTATCTGCTCCGACCAATGGTGTGCATGCGCAGTGTCTCCCTGTGAACATTGAGGTCAGGGTACAGGCTACAATTTGTTTTGTGTCCCACACGCTTCTGCAGCGTCATCACGTTGAGGTCCCGTGGCCCCAGTGCCCATTTTGAGGGAGAAAATATCCTCTCGAATCCAGAAGCATGCATTCCGAGTGGTTCCTATGTCGAACACCCGGGACAGCCGGTGTTCCTTGTAACTAAAAGGGAAGGGACTTTATGTCCCATTCTAGACCAAAGACCTCAGAGTCTACAAACTCATGAGCCGCTGACTATTACAGCTATTGGCTGTTTGCAGTGTCGAGGGGCCAAGCAGTGTTACACACATCCATGCTACCATATTCAGTCTCTAGGCTTCATAAGAAACCAGAAAAAGAGCTGTCTAACTCCATCGAAGCGCATTCCGTTTTAAGCTAGTATCATGCTTTTCTACACCTTTACTCATTTGGGACCCTCTCTCCTTCAAATCAAATCAAATCAAAATCATATTTATTTGTCACATACACATGGTTAGCAGATGTTAAGGCGAGTGTAGCGAAATGCTTGTGCTTCTAGTTCCGACAATGCAGTAATAACCAACGAGTAATCTAACTAACAATTCCAAAACTACTACCTTATACACACAAGTGTAAAGCGATAAAGAATATGTACATAAAGATATATGAATGAGTGATGGTACAGAGCAGCATAGGCAAGATGCAGTAGATGGTATCGAGTACAGTATATACATATGAGATGAGTATGTAAACAAAGTGGCATAGTTTAAATGAAGTGCTTTGGCCATGCAGTTGTGGGTGAACACTGCCAGGTCTCTGACCTCCTCCCTATAGGCTGTCTCATCATTGTCGGTGACCAAGCCTACCACCATTGTGTCATCAGCAAACTTAATGATGGTGTTGAAATCATGCTTGGCCATGCAGTTGTAGGTGAATAGGGAGTACAGGAGGGGACTAAACATGTACCCCTGAGGGGCCCCCTTGTTTAGGATCAGTGTGGCAGATGTGTTGTTGCCTACCCTCAACACTATGGTGTTGAACGCTGAGCTGTAGTCAATGAACAGCATTCTCACATCGGTGTTCCCTTTGTCCAGTTTTTAAAGGGCAGTGTGGGGTGTAATTGCATCATCTATTGATCTGTTGGGGCGGTATGCAATTGGAGTTGGTCTAGCGTTTCTGGGATGATGGTGTGAGCCATGACCAGCCTTTCAAAGCACTTCATTTAGGCAGGTTACCTTCGCTTTGGTGATCTGCTATGGTGGTCTGCTTGAAACTTGCAGGTATTACAGACTCAGATTCAGGAAAAGGGTGAAAATGTCAGTTGATCCGCGCATTCTCTGATTACATGTCCTGGTAATCTGTCTGGCACCACAGCCCTGTGAATGTTGACCTGTTTAAAGGTCTTTCTCAGATCGGCTACAGAGAGCGTGATCACACAGTCGTCTGGAACAGTTGGTACTCTCATGCAAGCTTCAGTGTTGCTTGCCCCGAAGCTAGCATTAAAGGCATTTAGTTCATCTAGTATGCTCGCGCCACTGGGAAGCTCATGGCTGGGTTTCCCTTTTGTAGTCCGTAATAGTTTGCATGCCCTGCCACATCGGACGAGCGTCAGAGGCAGTGTAGTAAAATTCAATCTTAATCTTAGTCCTGTATTGATGCTTTGCATGTTTGATGGTTCATCTGAGGGCATAGTGGGATTTCTTATAAGTATCCAGATTTGCGTCCCGGTCCTTTAATGCTGCAGCTCTAGCCTTTAGCTTGGTGTGGATGTTGCCTGTAATCCATGGCTTCTTATTGTGATATGTACCTACGGTCTTAGTGCCAGTATCGGTTTGTGTTGTTAAATAGATGGCTCCGAAGAATATAGTGTGGTCTTTGGCTCATGAGGTACTCTACCTCAGGTGAGCAATACCTCCAGATTTCCTTAATATTAGACATTGCCCACCAGCTGTTGTTGACAAATAGACACACCCCCACCCCTCGTCTTACCAGACGTAGCTGTTCTGCCAATGCACAGAAAACCCAGCCAACTATATATTATCCCTGTCGTTGTTCAGCCACGACTTGGTGAAACATAAGATATTACAGTATTTAATGTCCCATTGGTACTATAGTTTTGAACTGAGATCATCCAGTTTATTCTCCAGTGATTTCACGTTGGCCAATAGAACATATGGTAGAGGCGGGTTACCCACTTCCAGACGATCTCCGCCTCCTATATTTCCATCTTTACTTCATGGTAATGACCAGATTTGGAGAAGCAGTAATCTCTGTTCTGATATCCATAAACTCTTTTTTTAGTCATAAGTGATGGTAGCAGCAACATTATGTACAAAATCAGTAAAAACCTATGTGACAAAATACACAAGTCTGTAAAATGGAGTCTGTAAAATGGCAACCCTCCGGTGTCATTCAGAGGACTGTGTGTATGTACCCCATATCTGTTGCTAAGGCGTAATGATGTTAGGGACAGAAGCAGATTAAAAGCCAAAAGCATTTCCAACTCCATCTCCTCGATTGTATTCTATAGTGTTATTTTTTGTTCAAAAAAATATTATTAAAAAGGTATTTCCACAATTAATTAATAATATACATAATAATGTAAGCACTTCATACAAAGGATTCTTACCTATAAACAGGACTGGCATTACACATGTGATTCATCCAATATTGTCCCTAACATCATTACCCCTTAGCAACAGATGTGGGGGACATACACACACTCTCCCCACCCTTCCCCCACAAACAACCACAAGCTCAGGTGTTCAACAGTTGTTCCATCCCTGAGCCCAACTCAAGAGAAGACTTGATGTGCGAATGCATATACAGTTGTAGCTGTTTGAGAAGGCATGCAAAAAAATGTAAAGAATGGGGAGAGTTACTTAACTAATGTCAAGTCCTAGCTGATGGAGCTCAGATACATCCCTTTCCCCTGAAACACACACATGCTGGTCCACCGTTGTGACCATTTTCCCAAGCATCTCTGAGCAGTCAGACCTTTTATTTTGTGCCGCCAGATCCACAATAATTCCCCATGGGATACTGCAGCTAGTGTTGCCAGCACTGCCACTACCTTGGTGGGGGTCTCCACCGGAATTCCCACCGGCTAGGGACAAGGTCATCAAGGTTCTCGTTAGCAGCTTTGAGAAATTCCTTGTATATTATGCTCACCCACCCGGGGGCTTTAGCTTTGTTGTACCAACACTGCCAGGCAGGCTCAGACTCTTGAGAGGGCGGTACTGCTTTAGTGAGTCTCTGACCGCATTTATCTTTCTGTCTTGGCTGCATGTAAGCTACTTGCAGTAGGCCTATGAAACAGATAAGGACTTCTCCTTTGTGTGTGGGTCGCTCAGGTGGGTTTCTAAGGTACAGGGTTGGGGACCGGTCCATCATGAAAGGAAATAAATAGACTATATTTGCAATTTATTTTGAAATGTATATCCTCTATCTGCACAAAATTTCAACCATTTTCCTTTTTCACTCACTTAACTCACCACACTTTTCTAATCATAAAAACACACACCCCATCTTCCATCACAACTACACTCACCATATACACCCACACATACCCACATACAGTGCCTTCTATGTCCTCTAGTATGACCTTCTTTAAAAAAAATCCATATAGCTTAGTAGAACCCCTTCCCTCTCCTGGCTTAGACAGGGCTTAGACTCTTATGAGTTAAAGGGTTGAGTATAGGAGATATTTGTGCTGCGGCGAGTTGGGCATCACCACACTTTTTTGAGGTTTGTGAGGTTTTATCGCTTGGATGTCACTGCTCCCATTAAAGCACACAATGTGCTTACTGCTGGGACAAGGGAAAGTCACTAGGCAGCGCGCCGTGTGCGTAATATCCAGACTGCCACATCTGGCAGGGTCTGGTCTGGGTGGTCTGCCATGGGCCGTTTCATTTAGTGTCCGTTGGAGTCAGCTTGGTGCATTATTATATTTTCTCATAGTATGTTATACAGAAGTTGACTGACTGAAAGGGAAGGTAACGTTATGACTTTAACTACTGTTCCCTGAAGAAGAGAAATGAGGTACAACACCTGTTTGGCCCTGCTCCGCCTATTCCTGGGCTCGGGGAAGAGCGGTATTAAATTGAGGGAATGAATCTGAGCCTCACGCTTATCACCTGTGTAAGGTGGGTCTTCCATTCCAGCAAGGTGTAGATTTCATTGGCCTTGTCAGGCGTGATTGTAGAGCCGTCAACCCAGGTTGCGAGAGTGTGACTCCCCATAGCATGTTGTGCCTCTTTTCCCTCCTTCAGGGAACATTAGTTATATTCATAAAATTAATTATTGGATCACTATTTATTTCCTTGACATGGTCAAATAACGTAAGCATATACTGGTAGCTTTTTATTCAAATTTGGCACAAACTAAAGGCCATGAGTAACTTGGTCAAAAATAATGGCACCAGTTGAGCTATAAGTGGCACTGATATAAGCAGTCTCACATAAACCCGCATATCGACCGTCTAGTTTGACCTAGAGCTTTCTGCTCATGCTGAAATTATTTTGCCTCAAGGACCCATAAGGTCTGTCAGGATAGATTTTCCTCTATCTTGGACATTTTGGAAAACCTTTGAAAAACGAATTCTCATGAAGTCAAAATTACACCAATTCGGCCCATGATACATCTCTTAACTTAGTTTGAGAAAAGCTAAGGGATTGGTTATTAGCGCACAGATCAAAATAAACAACATCCGGTGAACCTGGAGCGCGCCAAATTCAAATGACAAAATTGTAATATTAAACATTCATGAACATACAAGTGTCCTACATCATTTAAAGCTTTCAAAAATGTTTTAATGGCGAAAACATAACATGCAATTATCTGAGGACAGCGCCCCACACACAAAAGTATTAAAAACATTTTCCAAACTAGCAGAGGCGTCACAAAAGTCAGAAATTGAATAGCTACACAACAAATGGTTGTTTTGTTAGATAAAGTCCTTCTTTATATCCCAAAAAAGTCAGTTTAGTTGGCGCGTTTGATTCCGTAATCCACCCGTTCCACTAGTTCAACATGCATACAAAGGAATCCCAAAAGTTACCAATAAACTTTGTCCAAACAAGTCAAACAACGTTTCTAATCAATCCCCAGGTACCCTAATATGTAAATGAACTATCAAATTTAAGACGGAATGTAGTATATTCAATACTGGAGATAAATAACGAGGTTTGCGCCCTCATCCATGCGCGCCACAAGCCCACAGTCAAAATGAGAGCCACCTTGAAAAGTGTTGAGATGGACTGTGACCTCAAAAAAACCCCATCCTAGATGGATTTTCCTCAGGTTTTCGCCTGCAATATCAGTTCTGTTATACTCACATACATTATTTCAGAGTGTTTTCTATCCAATGCTACCAATATGCATATCCTAGCTTCTGGGCCTGAGTAACAGACAGTTTATCTGTACTTCCGAACACTGCCCCCTAGCCCTAAGAGGTTTTAAGAGATGGCTGAGTTATTGATAAATCAGGAAATCAGATTTTACGTGTCCATTTAAATCCTTTGTAAATTCCCTCCATAATGGCCTATCAACATGAAACTATATTGGGTCATCAAAGACATTACCATGATAAACCATGTAAAGTTTGTCATTGATACCTTAAAAACTAAGGAAACTCTTTTGACTATGTAAAGCTAATGCTTAATGGTAGTTGTTACATTATAGAGTGCTTGCTTTGTTATGCAACTGATCTTGTGTCCTTTGTGTCCTTTCTGTCATCCTGTGCACCCTGTTCATTGCTGCTCGCAGTTATATTTAGGATACAAATCCTGCAAGCTCTGGTTTTGGAGCATCTTGACTATTGCCCAGTTGTATGGTTAGCTGCAGCTGGTCCAAATCAGAACAGCATGTCAGACCCTCAAATGTACACAGAGGGAAATGTCAATCAGTGGTCTCTTCGCAGTGCTCAGGTCCAAAACCAAAATGATAAAACAACACCTCAAGGACAACACAGACTGTAAAGAGACACACAAACACACACACACACACACACACACACACACACACACACACACACACACACACACACACACACACACACACACACACACACACACACACACACACACACACACACACACACACACACACACACACACACACACACACACACACACACACACTATTATTATTGAATGTTTGACATTAAGATATGTGCATTGTTCTTTAGTCATAGTGTTCTAAGTTTAGTTTAGTTTGTGTTGCTGCTCTTGTCCATTAGTGAGGTGTATTTGTTCATGCTCTATGTTTTATGTCGACCACAGGAAGAATAGCTGCTGTTTTCATCAACAGCTACATGGGATTAAAAAATAAATTAAAAAGATGAGCCTTTTATAGGGTTTTTACTCTATTTTACTTTATTCTAGAATGACTTCCAGCACTGCTACACATCTACATTTCTCCTATTTCAGGGAGATCTGAAACAAGCTCAGGAGATTATGTGATCATGTGATGGTTGGTAGTGGTGGAAAAGTACCCAATTGTCATACTTGAGTAAAAGTACAGATACCATAATAGGAAATGACTCAAGGAAAAGTGAAAGTCACCCAGTAAAATACTATTTGAGTAAGTGTATTTGGTTTTAAATGTACCTAAGTATCAAAAGTAAATGTAATTGCAAAAATGCACTTAATTATCAAAGTAAAAGTATAAATAATTAAAAATTCCTTATATCAAGTAAACCAGATGGCCCCATTGTTGATGTTTTTTAAATTACGGATAGCCAGTGGCACACTCCAACACTCAGAAGTCATTCGGAAATAAAGTGTTTGTGTTTAGTGAGTCCGCCAGATCAGAGGCAGTAGAGATGACCAGGGATGTTCTCTTGATGTGTGAATTGGACCATTTCTGTCCTGCTAAGCATTCATAATGTTACGAGTACTTTTGGGTGTCGGGGAAAATGTACGGAGTAAAAAGTACATAATTTTCTTTAGGAATGTAGTGGAGTAAAAGTAAAAGTTGTCAAAAACATAAATAGTAAAGTACAGTTCAGATAACCCCCAAAACAAACCCCCAAAACACTTTACACCATTGATGGTTGGTTTATGTCATATCATTATGTGATGATAACCAGGAGAAATTCACCAGGACTACTGTCACTAGCTTTATTGTTCTCCCCACAGACCACAACTATGAGACACACGTCTACAACTATAAAACAGGTCGACCTGTACAGTTAAACAGATAAGCCATTAATGGATTGGCAGATATTGTTAGTGTTGTGTGATTGTTGTTATATGAGAGGTCCACAGATATTGTTAGTGTTGTGTGATTGTTGTTATATGAGAGGTCCACAGATATTGTTAGTGTTGTGTGATTGTTGTTATATGAGAGGTCCACAGATATTGTTAGTGTTGTGTGATTGTTGTTATATGAGAGGTCCACAGATATTGTTAGTGTTGTGTGATTGTTGTTATATGAGAGGTCCACAGATATTGTTAGTGTTGTGTGATTGTTGTTATATGAGAGGTCCACAGATATTGTTAGTGTTGTGTGATTGTTGTTATATGAGAGGTCCACAGATATTGTTAGTGTTGTGTGATTGTTGTTATATGAGAGGTCCACAGATATTGTTAGTGTTGTGTGATTGTTGTTTATATGAGAGGTCCACAGATATTGTTAGTGTTGTGTGATTGTTGTTATATGAGAGGTCCACAGATATTGTTAGTGTTGTGTGATTGTTGTTATATGAGAGGTCCACAGATATTGTTAGTGTTGTGTGATCGTTGTTTATATGAGAGGTCCACAGATATTGTTAGTGTTGTGTGATTGTTGTTATATGAGAGGTCCACAGATATTGTTAGTGTTGTGTGATTGTTGTTATATGAGAGGTCCACAGATATTGTTAGTGTTGTGTGATTGTTGTTATATGAGAGGTCCACAGATATTGTTTTAGTCCGAGTCGATTGCTACATTATAAGAGGCTGGATGGCACTAACTTTAATATGTACTGTAATATAGGATAAATGCAAAATTATGTCCAATGTTTATCAAACTTCAAGTAAGAAGGAAGTATGGACCTTTTTTAGTTCAAATCTACAGTTAC
This sequence comes from Oncorhynchus gorbuscha, assembly GCF_021184085.1. Classification (NCBI taxonomy): domain Eukaryota; kingdom Metazoa; phylum Chordata; class Actinopteri; order Salmoniformes; family Salmonidae; genus Oncorhynchus; species Oncorhynchus gorbuscha. Next base: position 79,459,771 of record NC_060178.1, on the reverse strand, counting down.
TTATCAGATATCACCAGGGATTATAACACATTATAACACATTATAAGACTGGCAATAATGTTTATTGTAGAAAATAGATTTGAGAACGTTCCAACTTCCACCATTATCTGTCAAAGCCGTAGTTAAAGTGCCTGCTGAGTTGCTACCTTGCTCGTGTGTTGAGACGGATATAATGGGAAACAGTCTCTGCCAGCAGAGTAAACAGTCACCTAGCTCTATGATGAGTGTTGATTCTGAACTATAGTAAAAATATGTGAAATTATGGCAAACTATAGGGTCCACTGAAAGAAGATCCAATGGAAATTCATGCATGTTTTATTTGCCAAATACACAGTTACATTTTGGGAAATGTGTTTGCACAAGGATTGTATTTTGAGTAAGTTCGATGGAAGATATGTTGACATAAAATATCTGAATACAAGTTTAGTATTTATCTTCACCTGTCTGATTCAATCTTGTTGTGAATGATTTTTGTCCTGAATCTTCCTGAGCAGTGTAACTCAATGTAGCTTCCAAACAGAGGACCTTGGTGCAATACTTAGTGCTTCTAGTTGGTCTACGCTTCACCAGTTCCACCCCTTCATACACCCCTTTCTCCATTCCTCCACTCCTTCATTGATCCGTTGTGCCACTCCTCCACACCTCCATGTACTCCATCTCTCCACACTCTGTCTAGATTGGCTAATTATACTGATTGAGAGAGGCCTTCTGATCTTTGAACCAGAGCTAATCAATATTAGGAGCCAATATAGGAGCTAATGGTCGGGAGACATTATTCTCTACTGATAAGGTATGCAGATGGTGTCAGAAAACACATTTACACTCGCTGGAATGCACTCACACACACACACACACACGGAAACACACACACACATAGAGACGATGTTAAAAAAGAGAAATGAACAACTGTGTTACAGTAGTCTATACTGCTTGTGCTGAGATTTGCATTGAGATTTGCGTACACACACACACACGGAAACACACACACACATAGAGACGATGTTAAAAAAGAGAAATGAACAACTGCGTTACAGTAGTCTATACTGCTTGTGCTGAGATTTGCATTGAGTATTTTTTATTTCAGGTTAAAGTCTTTGTACATTTCCAGTAGTTTGAAAAGACACTTAAATAGCTGTTTTCATGTTATTTTCCCTCATCTATGTCTTTCTCTGCTATTGGCCACTCCACACACACAGTCATTAAAAGGCCAGAGATTCTGTGTGGTTTGAAAGACACACACACACACACACACACACACACACACACACACACACACACACACACACACACACACACACACACACACACACACACACACACACACACACACACACACACACACACACACACACACACACACACACACACACACACACACCTCAAACAGAATCCACTCTCACATAGGTATGTGGTTGCAAAGGGCATCAGTGTCTTAACAGTGTGATTTGCCAAGGCAGGATACTCTGAGTGCAGCCCAATCCAGAAATCTGCCAGTGGCCTCTGATTAAATTAAATTTTCACAGAACCGCTTGCTGCAATTTCAATGAGGCTCTCTTGTTCAGATGTCGGTAAGTGGACTGGAGGCAGGGCATGAAAGGGATAACGAATCCAGTTGTTTGTGTCATCCATACTGGGAAGTACCTGCGTAACTGTGTACCCAACTCACTCAGGTGCTTCGCTATATCACATTTGACATTGACAAGCTTGAGTTAATTTGCACACAAACAAATCATACAATGATGGAAAGACCTGTGTGTTGTCCTTATTAATGCAGACAGAGAAGAGCTCCAACTTCTTAACCATAGATTCAATTTTGTCCCACACATTGAATATAGTTGTGGAGAGTCCCTGTAATCCTAGATTCAGATCATTGAGGTGAGAAAAAACATCACCCAGATAGGCCAGTCGTGTGAGAAACTCGTCATCATGCAAGCAGTTAGACAAGTGAAAATGATGGTCAGTAAAGAAAACTTTAAGCTCGTTTGTCTTTTTTTTAAACGAGTCAATACTTTGCCCCTAGATAACCAACGCACTTCTGTAAGTTGTAAAAGTGTTACATGGTCGCTGCCCACATGATTGCATAGTGCAGAAAATACACGAGAGTTTAGGGGCCTTGCTATAACAAAGTTAACCATTTTCACTGTGGTGTCCAAATTGTCTCTCAAGCTGTCAGGCATTCCTTTGGCAGCAAGAGCCTCTCAGTGGATGCTGCAGTGTACCCAAGTAGCATAGGTAGCATCAGTAGCAACTGCTTGCACGCGTCTTACCACTCCACTATGTCTCCCTGTCATGGCTTTTGCGCCATCAGTACAGATACCAACACATCTTGACCACCAAAGTCCATTTGACGTCACAAAGCTGTCCAGTACTTTAGAAATATCCTCTCCTGCTGTCCTTGTTTCCATTGGTTTGCAAAAGGATGTCTTCCTTAATTGACCCTCCATAAACGTAACGAACATATACCAGGAGCTGGGCCTGGCCGCCACATCTGTTGACTCATCCAGCTGTAACGCATACAATTCATTGCATGTAAGCGAACCAGTAATTGTCAGGATTTGGCCAGGGTTGTTCCGGTTTTTGGTCACTAGATGCCCCCATTGTGCCTTTTGACCTTTTTGTTTTCCCTTGATCCCCATTATTATTTGCACCTGTGCCTCATTTCCCCTGATTGTATTTAAACCCTTTGTTTTCCTTAGTTCTTTGCTCTGTGTTTGTATGTTAGCACCCAGCCCTAGTACTCTGTGAACTCTTGTTGATCCCGGTGGACTCTCTTGTGGAATTCTGTTTTTGTTCTTGTTTGTTTGTTTTTGAGTATCTTTTGAGGCTTTTTGTGCTTTACCTACCACCTTGTGGATTTACCTTTTTTTGTCTTGGAGGATTACCTTTGTTCTTGTGGAATTCCTCTTGAGGTTGTGGAGTTATATGTTTTCCTGAAGAACTTCATTTTTTACTTCATTAAATACACCGTCTCAAGTACTGCTGTGTCTGCCTCATCTTCTGGGTTCTGCCGACTATTCGTGGCTCAGTTGGTTAAGTGACTGTTTCTCACTCCGGAGACCTGGGTTCGTAACTGGGTCCTGACAGTAAGTGTTTCAAAACATCTCCTGCCATGTCACTGATGCGTTGTGAAACAGTTGTTTGATGAAGTCATTGTCTGTACAGTTTTTTTTGGCCTTTTCCCCCAACATTGTCCCAGCCATATCCACGACAGCAGGAAGAATTAAGTCCTCCACAATAGTATGGGGCTTGCCTGTCCTAACCACTCCGTAGCTCACCATATAAGACGCTTCTAGCCCCTTCTTATTAATGGTATCTGTTGCTTTTATACATGTCTTACTACTCAAGAGTTGTCTTAATTCTCGCTCACAAAAACTTGTGGCTATTTTTCAAATTGGCATGTTCTGTTTCTAAATGTCTGCACAAGAGTGAAGGTTTCATCAAGTTGTGAGATAGTACTTTTGCACATATAACACACTGTGGCTGAGGAAAGGCACTACTCCCAATATAAGTGAACCCCAAATCAATGTAGTTCTCATCATATTTGCACCTCTTCAATGGTCCAACGTCCCTGTCTGTTGTTCAGTGCTTTCCCGGGTATGGGGGCAGTAGCTCTTCGGCTGCATCAGATTCACAACTGTCAGTGTCCATGCTAGCTGGCCTAACAACAAATGTAGAATTACTGATGCTAGCATTGGATGTGCTCGTGGAAGCAGAACAACTTGTGTCGTCGACATGTGCAGGAGTAGTACTGCTGGCAGTAGCAGTGCTCCCAGTAGAGTCTCTATGGACACGGGCCTTACTTTTTTAACCATTTATCCATTTTCAGGCAAAAGGAATGAGCAGCAGCTACGTTTGGCTACATACAGACCGTTCTCCTGAGAGAGAGGAACGGTTCATGTGATTGGATGTTAATTATTTGACTGGGCTACATGTATTTGACATCGTGTTGTTATTTCGCTGAACACTATATGGTTTAATTAGATTTTTGGCAGTGAAACGAGGCTACTCAGGTGAGAGAAAAAACTCACCCAAATATATAGCCCCGTTGTGAAATATAAATGGACTGTTTGAAAATGTGAAGAATGAATACTTAAAAAAAAGTGAATCACATTTTGATTTGGCGTACCCCCGACAGCATTGTGCGTACTCCTGGGGGTACGCGTACCCCAGTTTGGGAATGCCTGCTCTATACTGAAGTCTCTCTCGAGGAGGGACTGTTGCATGTACTTGTTAAAATGTGATGAAATCATGTAGGAGAATTTTCTCACCACACATTGAGACGGTGATAAACCCAGCTATCTGTCACACTGGACAGCGGACAGAAGAGCAGGCAGCCAAACATTTATACTACTTTTCACAGCTCTCTCTCATTTGTTCTCTCCCTCTTTCTCTCTCATTTGTTCTCTCCCTCTTTCTCTCTCACTTGCGCTATCTCTCTCATTTGCTCTATCTCTCTCTTTTGCTCTCTCTCTCTCTCTCTCCTTTGCTCTCTCTCTCTCTCTCTCTCTCTCTCTCTCTCTCTCTCTCTCTCTCTCTCCCCCTCTCTCTCAATTTCAATTTCAATTAAATTCAAGGGCTTTATTGGCATGGGAAACATGTGTTAACATTGCTAAAGCAAGTGAGGCAGATAATATATCTCTCTCTCTCTCTCTCTCTCTCTCTCTCTCTCTGTCTCTCTGTCTCACACACTTTCTTTGCATAAAAATAGTTTAGGCCACAAATAAGGGTTCAAAAGGTACAAACACACACACAAAATCACACACACTCAGGCACTCCCACTCGTGCATCTGTCCACTGGAGGCGTGGCCCTCACGTTTGGCTCGAGTTTGTCCAATCAGAGGGTGGCTGTGTGAAAAGGCCATTGAGAATGGATCAGCGTCATGGAGCCTAGGTAAAGAGACAGATCAGAGAAAGAGAGATTGCCTAAACTCAGCTAGGGGTGTGTATGTGTGTGTGCATGTGTGTGTGTGTGTGTGTGCGTGTGCATGTGTGCGTGTGTGTGTGCGTGTGTGTTTGTGTGTGTGTGTCAGCATGTGGTCCACTTTCAGTAAATAGCGTTGGGTTACGTGACACTTCCTCTGACGTGTTGACACTACCACATTGCACATCCTCACACACACACACACACACACACACACACACACACACACACACACACACACACACACACACACACACACACACACACACACACACACACACACACACACAACCACTTTGCTCTGCCCCAAGGAACAAAATGGCATATACAAACATCCATGCAAGGATGCACATCAGCCTGATCGTTCAAGATTGACATCAAAATTGGATGTCTATCCATGTCCTGAGGACATCAGGAAATGCCTTTAAAACCGACAACTAGAGGCAATAGTAAGCACTATTACCATCAAGTAGGATTTGGGTTTTGCTAAGGTATTGTTTACAGGGGTGGTGGATGGAGTCTGATCCAGGATTCTGGATTAGAAGGCTGCTGTTTTTATTTATTTTAACCCTATCTAAATATGAACCCTTAGCTTTACCATTCGGAAGGAATGCCTAAACTTAACTCTTAACTTTGAAATTTGACGTTTGGAGAAATGGAACGATACAGAGCAGCAGAAGCAACAAAAACACTAATTCTGCAGTGAGACTGTAAGAGCTTATTGTGCACACACACACACACACACACACACACACACACACACACACACACACACACACACACACACACACACACACACACACACACACACACACACACACACACACACACACACACACACACACACACACACACACACTAATTGGAAATGGTCATCACTGTTTGCCTGCAGTGCTTTTAATAACAGATAGTGACGTGGAAATTAAAGATTAGAAAGGACAGGCTTCCTTACTCAGAGCTGTGACTGTCTGTCAACATTTTGTCTCAGAGTTTAACCATGGTGATAGAATTCACAAGGCTGGGATGTGCGTGTTTTACAGTGGGTGTCTATGAAAAAGTGTGTCCTTTATACATCTGTTATCTCAGTCTTATCCAGCTGTGTCTAAGCTACAATATAAAACCTGAAGGCACAGACCATTCACATATTCCACATACACTTTTAGACAAATCTGAGGAATACACTTCGAGATAAACTTTGAGACACACTCTCAGAGACACTTTGGCTCATCAGGATTGGCTTAAACTCTTCATCCCTGTTTCACCACAGGGATGCTATCTCTCTCCCTCCTTCCCTCCCTCTTTCCCTTTCCCCTCTCTCTTTCTCTGCCTCTGTATGTCTTATAGGAGATGATAAGCAGCTGTGACGTTTTAAACCATCATTAATCTTGTCAGGACTCTTCTCACCTGACTCACAGTTTTCCCAGCACAGTAACACAGTTACAAGGCACAGAAGAGCAAATATACACATTTTATCTAACAACCTGTAGCCAATCTCTCTCTCTCTCCCTCCCCCTTGTTCTCTCTCCCTCTCACTCTCTCCTCCTTGCCCTCTCTCATTCATTCCCTCTCGCTTTCTCTCGCTCACTCCCCCTCTCTCCCCCTCAATCTCTCTCCCCATCTCTGTATTTCTCACTATCTTGCTCTCTCCTGCTCTCTCTCTCTCTCTTTGTCTGTCTCGTGTTATCTCTAAGCTTCTGCACTACCAATCATGTAGGTCGAATTAAGGTAAGTGTCGGTATTCACAGAACTCTCTTTGGAAAGGCTCTAACTAGGAATCTGAATAGCTGAACTGCTTTTCTTCCCTTTTTCCCCTTTATGAAGAAAATGTATCTTTCAATTCCCCTGTGTTATAAAAATGTCAACCATATCCATATCCATTCCTCTCTCTTTCTCTTTCCCTTTCCCTTTCTCTCTTTCTCTGTTGTGCTTCCGATGTCATTAGCAGCCATGTGAAGCAGGAGCAGGGAGAGGTGTGTGTTGTAGAGCCAGATAGGGTCATTGAGGCGGTGACTCTAAAGGTAAAAAATGTGCCTTTGCTTAGTCGCTTGGTGGCTCTGGCATAGAGTGTGGTACACGCACACACACACACACACACACTAATGTACACACACCCTGCTCCATGCTGCCATGTTCCTCCTCTACACTAGGTGGTGTGTAGCCAGGTATATTAGGCCATAGCATTACACGTTTCTCTTCTCCACTCTTCTCCATCATACATTGACTTGGTGGCTGTCCCAGGTCAGATGCAGGGGAAAAGCCAGGGGATACACTCACTCCAAACAACTGGGGTCCATCCCTGTAGTAGAAACTTGATCAGTCTTTGTTAAAGACAGGCATGCCTTTCCCTTCCCTCTTGCCCCCCTTGTTCTCTCTCTCTCTGCCACTGTTCTACTGTTCTTTTGTATTAGGAGAAAAAAACAGTAAATGCTACGCTAAACATGGGAGAGGCCTTTACCCAGAACAGACCATCCCTGTCCTCTGTGACCCTTTCAATCTACTGTAACCAGGAGAGAAAACCCTCTTTGGATCCTATTCTCAATCAACTGAATCACACATACACACACACACAAATTCCCTGGTCGTTTCTCTTTCCCCCAGTCTTCTTTGATTAGTTCCACTGGTCTGTGTCCCACTTGTCTTCAGATAAATAACCACCTGTAAGAATGGGTGAATGGGATTCTGTTTGATCGGATGGGAGTCAACGATTGGTGTAGTGGTGTGTGTGTGTGTCTTGTCAGTGACTGAGTGAATGTCATTGTCAAGTATATCAGTCCCACCTGGGGACCAGGGCTGTGGCCGGGTTGAGGTCAAGACACAATGCGGACATCTGAAATGAGACCAGGTTTCTGGGATTTAATACAACAACCACGGTCGGGATCAATTCCATTTCAATTGCCTTCCTGAATCAACCAAATTGAAATAGATTTGACCCCAACCCTGGTAGAAACATTTGAACCACTGGGAGTCTTTAGATGACCCACAGTGGACAATCATTAGTAACTGGGAGTGTGAGTGTGAGCATGCAGCCTACCTACTTTTGTTCTCACATACTACTTCCCGTAGGCCTACCATAACTGTGAAATGTTCTTGATGTGCGAACATTTTGTTCTAAAGGGTCTTTATGAAGCTTGACAAACAACGGTAGCAGTCTAACATTGTTTTTCAAACTGGTCAAAGACCCAAAGTTGCTTTCCTTTGGAATCAGGTAAAAGGTGTGATTATATGTTAAATGTTCCTTTTTCCGTTGCTACGTTGTATTACATGCACCTGTGAAACTGGTTAGATTGACGTTATACACGTATACCCTACCTTGAACCAGATTTTAGTTAGCACCAGAGTAGTGCCCTGGACCCATCCCAACCCATGCCTTACTAATAGCCTTGAAATGTGAGTGGGACTGCCTGCGCTCGTAAGACACTGGACCTCATTGATGGAAATGGGAACATTTTCCTCTGACCTTGCTGGAATATCCAGGTGGTCTGGACTTGGTCTTTTCGTTCAGCGTCCATGAGTGTGGGTGGGTGGTGATGTGTGTGTGTGTGTGTGTGCCTGTGCTTGTGTGTGTGTATATGTGTGAGGTATGAGGTATGTTTCTTAATGAGCCTCTTCCTTCTCTAAAGACAGTGCTGTCCAAAAGCAGCATTGGTGTAATTCCTGTGTAAGCGGAGAGAGGAGCAGCTTGGAACAGTCAGTGAGCCTGCCAGGTGGAATCGCCTGCTTTTCTCATATTCTATGCTCAAATATCTATTACACATACTGTACATACTCACTGCTTACTTACACACTTACTGTAGTTACTTCACATTATTTTGTATATGTTGAACGGATCATTTTTACACATTACGACAGTTAAAAACAGTAACAATAAGAGAAAGAAGAGGATTAACATAAGGCAGAATTCAACCCATCGGAGAGGATTGGACAGCGTTGTCGTACAATAGGGTTCAACAATAGGGTTCAACAACTGATTCTGACACCCGTTATGCTAGTTCTGTACGGCATCCATATTAGGAAGTAATCCGTTGTCAGACAAAATTCAGTGATGGTTGATATTGAGAACAATCTGTTATATTATAGGCAGAGGAAATATACATACGTTCCCATGGCTGTATCTAGAAAAACATGACTTGGAAAGACACAAAAAATTCCCATGGCTCCCCTATAAACCAGACAACTTATCCTATCTTATCTGATCTGAGATATGGAGAAGTCATTCTCTGTTTGTAGAACAGAGTACTGTTGCTTAAGAGCCAGACCTCAACCCAGTTAATAGATGACCTGGGCCATCAAAGAGACGGAAAGATGAGCAGGGATGAGTACCTTGTCCTCTTTGACATGTGTAGGGACTGAAAGACCTCGCATTATGTTTTGAGTACTGAGCACCTCCTCCCAGCTGCCCACTGCACTGAGGCTAGGTAACACGGTCACCACTGATAAATCCATGATTATCGAAAACTTCAATAAGCATTTTTCAACCGCTGGCCATGCCTTCCGCCTGGCTACTCCAACCTCGGCCAACAGCTCCCCCCCCCCCCCCGCAGCTCCTCGCCCAAGCATCTCCAGGTTCTCCTTTACCCAAATCCAGATAGCAGATGTTCTGAAAGAGCTGCAAAACCTGGACCCGTACAAATCAGCTGGGCTTGACAATCTGGACCCTCTGTTTCTGAAACTATCCGCCGCCATTGTCGCAACCCCTATTACCAGCCTGTTCAACCTCTCTTTCATATCGTCTGAGATCCCCAAGGATTGGGAAAGCTGCCGCAGTCATCCCCCTCTTCAAAGGGGGAGACACCCTGGACCCAAACTGTTACAGACCTATATCCATCCTGCCCTGCCTATCTAAGGTCTTCGAAAGCCAAGTCAACAAACAGGTCACTGACCATCTCGAATCCCACCGTACCTTCTCCGCTGTGCAATCTGGTTTCCGAGCCGGTCACGGGTGCACCTCAGCCACACTCAAGGTACTAAACGATATCATAACCGCCATCGATAAAAGACAGTACTGTGCAGCCGTCTTCATCGACCTTGCCAAGGCTTTCGACTCTGTCAATCACCATATTCTTATCGGCAGACTCAGTAGCCTCGGTTTTTCGGATGACTGCCTTGCCTGGTTCACCAATTACTTTGCAGACAGAGTTCAGTGTGTCAAATTGGAGGGCATGCTGTCCGGTCCTCTGGCAGTCTCTATGGGGGTGCCACAGGGTTCAATTCTCGGGCCGACTCTTTTCTCTGTATATATCAATGATGTTGCTCTTGCTGCGGGCGATTCCCTGATCCACCTCTACGCAGACGACACCAATCTATATACTTTCGGCCCGTCATTGGACACTGTGCTATCTAACCTCCAAACGAGCTTCAATGCCATACAACACTCCTTCCGTGGCCTCCAACTGCTCTTAAACGCTAGTAAAACCAAATGCATGCTTTTCAACCGATCGCTGCCTGCACCCGCATGCCCGACTAGCATCACCACCCTGGATGGTTCCGACCTTGAATATGTGGACATCTATAAGTACCTAGGTGTCTGGCTAGACTGCAAACTCTCCTTCCAGACTCATATCAAACATCTCCAATCGAAAATCAAATCAAGAGTCGGCTTTCTATTCCGCAACAAAGCCTCCTTCACTCACGCCGCCAAGCTTACCCTAGTAAAACTGACTATCCTACCGATCCTCGACTTCAGCGATGTCATCTACAAAATGGCTTCCAACACTCTACTCAGCAAACTGGATGCAGTTTATCACAGTGCCATCCGTTTTGTCACTAAAGCACCTTATACCACCCACCACTGCGACTTGTATGCTCTAGTCGGCTGGCCCTCGCTACATATTCGTCGCCAGACCCACTGGCTCCAAGTCATCTACAAGTCCATGCTAGGTAAAGCTCCGCCCTATCTCAGTTCACTGGTCACGATGGCAACACCCATCCGTAGCACAGGCTCCAGCAGGTGTATCTCACTCATCATCCCTAAAGCCAACACCTCATTTGGCCGCCTTTCGTTCCAGTACTCTGCTGCCTGTGACTGGAACGAATTGCAAAAATCGCTGAAGTTGGAGACTTTTATCTCCCTCACCAACTTCAAACATCAGCTATCTGAGCAGCTAACCGATCACTGCAGCTGTACATAGTCTATTGGTAAATAGCCCACCCATTTTCACCTACCTCATCCCCATACTGTTTTTATTTATTTACTTTTCTGCTCTTTTGCACACCAATATCTCTACCTGTACATGACCATCTGATCATTTATCACTCCAGTGTTAATCTGCAAAACTGTAATTATTCGCCTACCTCCTCATGCCTTTTGCACACATTGTATATAGACTCCCCTTTTTTCTACTGTGTTATTGACTTGTTAATTGTTTACTCCATGTGTAACTCTGTGTTGTCTGTTCACACTGCTATGCTTTATCTTGGCCAGGTCGCAGTTGCAAATGAGAACTTGTTCTCAACTAGCCTACCTGGTTAGATAAAGGTGAAATAAAAGAGTCTAGCAGTGATTGCCTTGTGTTTTAACTCATTACACCTAGACACACCGACTGTTGCTTCTTGACTGCAGTGACCCAGTGACAGTTTCCATCTCTAGGTACCTGTTTATTGCACTCACAATGTTCAGCAGACAGAGAAATAACCTGAGCGGTCAGAGACTGCAGCGTGTAGAGTGGGCATTGTGTACTGTCCTTTCCCCAGTCCTTTCTTCCAACTTCCAACCCAGCCAGGGGTCTGGGTGGGTGTCTGTCCGCGGTGGCGGCTCTGGCGCGGAACGTGGACCCCACTCCACCATAGTCTTGGCCCACTTAAGTGGCGCCTTTGGTGCCGCGACCCTTGCCGCCGACCTCAGACTGGGGACCCTTGCAGCGGCCACGAACAGATGGGAGACTCCGGCAGCGCCGTAGTGAAGTCCGACTCCGGCAGCGCCGGAGTGAAGGGCGGTTCTGGAAGCTCCTGACTGATGGGCGACTCTGGCAGCTCCTGACTGATGGGCGGCTCTCGCAGCTCCTGACAGGAGGGTGGCTCTGGCAGCTCCAGACAGGAGGGAGAACCTGGAGGGAGGACATGGTGAGACAGCCTGGTGCGTGGGGCTGCCACAGGACCCAGCAGGCTGGGGAGACCTACAGGAGGCCTGGTGCGTGGAGGAGGCACTGGATGGACTAGGCTGTTGAGGAGCACTGGAGCTCTGGTGCGCAGCCTTGGGACCACTCCTCCAGACTGGATGACCACCTTAGCCCTGACCCTCCCAAGTGCAGGCACAGGTTGAACCGGGCTGTGGGTGAGCACTCGAGATCTGGTGCATACCACTCGCACCTCTCCCTTAGGATCATTACCCACATTCGCCCAGCACGGGCAGAGCGCAGCCATAGAACGCACTGCAACCTCCCAGCGCCCGGAGACACAGCACGCAGCACCGGCGCAGGATACCCTGGGCCGAGACAGCGTCCGGAGACCAAACACGCTGGGCCGGTACAATACTCCCTGGCTGGATGCCCACTCTCGCATGGCACTTGCGGGGGGCTGGGATGTAGTGCACCTGGCTAAGAACGCGTACTGGAGACCCCGTGCGCTTGACTGCATAACACGGTGCCTGACCAGTTCCGTGTGGAAAAACACAGATACAGAAAATAACATAACATAAGAACATAAGACTACCCACCCCAACTCACACCCTGACCAAACTAACACAAAGACATAATAAAGGAACTAAGGTCAGAACGTGACAAGATGTACATTTTAGAGATGTTTCTGAGACCATTACTCTCTGTACCTTCATTTGAGGAGGTGAGGTTCAAAGGTTATCAAATCTCTATTGCATAAAAACTTAAGTCCAGTTTCTCTGAATTCTCAGAAATTAAAGGATCAAGATGTATAAACTTAATGAGGGAAAGAAAAAATCAGGGAGGGAAAGTTTACTCTCAAGTCAGTCCAGTTTTGATTTTGGATTGGGAATGTATTTAATAGCTGTTTCCTAAAGCAAGGGTTAAAGTTGAAATCTGATTAAATCTGATGTAGCTGTGTTGCGTCAGTTTGTTTAACGACACTGAGGAGGATTATGTACAAGGATTTACCAGGGTTTGGTCAAAAATCCCTGAACGTTTCTCAGGGAAGACGTATTATCTTATTTTCTCTTCTATTTTCTCTTATCTCCCCTTTCTACCTCTTCTCTTCCTCTTCCTCTTCTATGGCTGGCCATGCTTTCCACCTGACTACCCCTACCCCGGTCAACTGTCCTGCACCCCCCACAGAAACTCGCCCAAGCCTCCCCCATTTCTCCTTCACCCAAATCCAGATAGCTGATGTTCTGAAAGAGCTGCAAAATCTGGACTCCTACAAATCAACCGGGCTAGAAAATCTGGACCCTCTCTTTCTAAAATTATCTGACAAAATTGAGATTGGAAAGCTGCCGCGGTTATCCCCCTCTTCAAAGGGGGAGACACTCTAGAACCAAACTGCTACAGACCTATATCTATCCTACCCTGGATTGACATAAACTCTTTAAAAAAAAGGGTTCCAAAAGGGTTCTTCAGCTGTCCCCAAAGTGTTCTACCTGAAACCAAAAAGGGTTCTTCAGCTGTCCTCAAAGTGTTCTACCTGAAACCAAAAAGGGTTCTTCCGCTGTCCCCAAAGTGTTCTACCTGAAACCAAAAAGGGTTCTTCAGCTGTCCCCAAAGTGTTCTACCTGAAACCAAAAAGGGTTCTTCAGCTGTCCTCAAAGTGTTCTACCTGAAACCAAAAAGGGTTCTTCCGCTGTCCCCAAAGTGTTCTACCTGAAACCAAAAAGGGTTCTTCCGCTGTCCCCAAAGTGTTCTACCTGAAACCAAAAAGGGTTCTTCAAAGGGTTATCTTATGGGGACAGTCGAATAACCCTTTCAGGTTCAAGCTAGCACCATTTGTACTGTGTACTGGTACTCCATAATGTGTCTTCCTTCATTTGCAATGTAATTGAAGGTTTTGTAACTGACATTCTTCTGTTTGGAGAATGATCCAAGTTGAATCACATCTCATCTCAGAGAGCGTCTTCTCTTTCTTATTTTCTTTTCATTCTCTCTCTTTTTTCCATGACAGCAGGTCTTGAGTACAGGCGTTGAGTAATGGGATGGATCTTCTCCTCCCTCTGTGACTCCTGGAGTAGTTTTGGTGCTGACAAGTCCTGTCTCTTCTCCAGACTACCCCTCTATTCTCAATCCATTCATCCAATCATTCTCTGTCTCTATATTTCTCTCCCACTCTTTCTTCTTACTCCTCCTTTCTCTCCCTTTCTGTCTTCTCTCTCAATCGCTCTCTCTATATGTCTTCCCTCCAACTTTCTCTTTCGCTCTCCCTCTCTCTCTCTAGGTGCTGACAGGTCCATCCCTCTTCTCCCTGATATTTGACCTATATCCCAGACTTTCTTTTTGATCCTGATTGGTTCTGTCATTTCTCTTCATTTCCTGGGTCGGAGTTGTGATTAGAAACGTGGTCTGGTTAAGCTTAGAGTTATTTAATAGCTATTATAGGATCCATATGGTTGGACTTAGTGTTATTTAGCAGCTATTTATGTTGTCCACAGACAGACTACTCCCTTCCTGTATTTAATTAAAAACTATTGTTCTCACATGCATGCTTTTGTTTTACTGCACAATGTCTTTTTCCCTTGTCCTCTTTCCAACATTGATAAATGCACCTGTTCAAATATGACCTGTGGCAGGACTGGTCAGTCCTACTGTAGATTGTCTTGTGGGCTGTCGGTCCTGGATATTAATGACTGAGTCTGTCCTTGATCATTTTGTGCGCTATGTCGGCCCAAGAGCTTCTTGTGCACTAAGGCGGACATGGATCATTTTATGCAATGTGTCAGGCCTGGAATGACTTGTGCACGACAATAACAGTTCTGACAATATTTGTCCAGTCTAGCATTGAGCATCTTAAACCCTACTGCACTCAGCTCCTCCAATGTGTGCATCAAGCTGTGAGACACACAATATGTTCCACACTAGCATAACACTTGGCATGTAGATACAGTCTTACATATTGCCTGAACGAGACTGATGCCTGTAATACCTCACCCATTAATCTCATATCAATCACCACTGATGAAACCATTACATTTGAGAGTTTTACAGAGATGGAAACAGAACATTCACTTTCAGAAACTTTTGCTTGAATTTGCTGTTGAGGCCTTTAAATGGAATCTGGGCAGTGTGCAATGCACTGCACTGGAACAGTACAGCACTTTTGATAACATTTATGATTTTATTCTGTGTTCCCAAGCATATTTTTTAGACTGTGTCTGAAGTGTGGGCCCAGAAGAGAATGTCTGTTTTGGCTCTTCTAATCATGCCATCTCGGAGTCTCTCACTTTATATGTCTCTCTGTCTCGCTCTCTGGGTTCTATATTCTGCTGGCGTTAAGGTGGCACTAGTGTCAAACGCATGTTAGTTTGCAATTTCGTCATGTAAAAACTGCCGCACTGGCTTTTTCCAGCCCTAAAGCCAGGTTCGGCAATTTACCTGTTTTATATAAGCTCGCTTGTGCCCAGGTGGGCGAGTGGAAATATTTGAGGTGTCCTGAAATACATGAATCCAAAGTACTAATTTCAGGAAGTCCTGATGGGGATATGTAAGACCAACCAGGAGTAATACAGTTGGTTATGGCATGAATTTTGACATCGGAAACGCAGCCTATCCAGCCGTGACGCGCACTGTTAATATGCGCATGGAACAAGAGTAGCCCAATGTACTTTCTATTTAGAAACATAAAAAACTAATGTTTTTTCCACATTTTGTTTTATTTGAATAAAAACCAAGCATAGCCTCCCCTCTCAATTATATATATTTTTTGTCTGTCCAATGTAATCTCGAAGCAATCAAGACTGTCGATAAAAGGTTTGGCTCCTGAGACTGCTTGGAAATAAATCTTAATCACCAAAGCTGTTTTTAAATATCAAGTTTGAGTAAAACAATGAGCTGACATTCCCTTTTAATATTTGCATTGTCGGCAGGCCCACATTATTTTTGTGAAACATTTATTTGGGCTGCAATCTGAGGTGCAGTTAACTCTAATGAACTTATCCTCTGCAGCAGAGGTCACTCTGGGTCTTCCTTTCCTGTGGCGGTCCACTTGAGAGCCAGTTTCATCATAGCGCCTGATGTTTTTTTGCGAATGCACTTGAATAAACGTTCTTGACATTTTCCGGATTGACTGGCCTTCATATCTTAAGGCAATGATGGACTGTCGTTTCTTTGCTTATTTGAGGTGTTCTTGCCATAATATTGAATTGGTCTTCTATCAAATAGGGCGATCTTCTGTATACCACCCCTACCTTGTCAAAACACAACTGATTGGCTCAAACACACTAAGAAGGAATGAAATTCCACAAATTAACTTTTTTAACAAGGCACACATGTTCGACCCTATCCCCTCCTCTCTTCTCCAGACCATTTCCGGAGACCTTCTCCCTTACCTCACCTCGCTCATCAACTTATCCCTGACCGCTGGCTACGTCCCTTCCGTCTTCAAGAGAGCGAGAGTTGCACCCCTTCTGAAAAAACCTACACTCGATCCCTTCGATGTCAACAACTACAGACCAGTATCCCTTCTTTCTTTTCTCTCCAAAACTCTTGAACGTGCCGTCCTTGGTCAGCTCTCCCGCTATCTCTCTCAGAATGACCTTCTTGATCCAAATCAGTCAGGTTTCAAGACTAGTCATTCAACTGAGACTGCTCTTCTCTGTATCACGGAGGCGCTCCGCACCGCTAAAGCTAACTCTCTCTCCTCTGCACTCATCCTTCTAGACCTATCGGCTGCCTTCGATACTGTGAACCATCAGATCCTCCTCTCCACCCTCTCCGAGTTGGGCATCTCCGGCGCGGCCCACGCTTGGATTGCGTCCTACCTGACAGGTCGCTCCTACCAGGTGGCGTGGCGAGAATCTGTCTCCTCACCACGCGCTCTCACCACTGGTGTCCCCCAGGGCTCTGTTCTAGGCCCTCTCCTATTCTCGCTATACACCAAGTCACTTGGCTCTGTCATAACCTCACATGGTCTCTCCTATCATTGCTATGCAGACGACACACAATTAATCTTCTCCTTTCCCCCTTCTGATGACCAGGTGGCAAATCACATCTCTGCATGTCTGGCAGACATATCAGTGTGGATGACGGATCACCACCTCAAGCTGAACTTCGGCAAGACGGAGCTGCTCTTCCTCCCGGGGAAGGACTGCCCGTTCCATGATCTCGCCATCACGGTTGACAACTCCATTGTGTCCTCCTCCCAGAGCGCTAAGAACCTTGGCGTGATCCTGGACAACACCCTGTCGTTCTCAACTAACATCAAGGCGGTGGCCCGTTCCTGTAGGTTCATGCTTTACAACATCCGCAGAGTACGACCCTGCCTCACACAGGAAGCGGCGCAGGTCCTAATCCAGGCACTTGTCATCTCCCGTCTGGATTACTGCAACTCGCTGTTGGCTGGGCTCCTGCCTGTGCCATTAAACACCTACAACTCATCCAGAACGCCGCAGCCCGTCTAGTGTTCAACCTTCCCAAGTTCTCTCACGTCACCCCGCTCCTCCGCTCTCTCCACTGGCTTCCAGTTGAAGCTCGCATCCGCTACAAGACCATGGTGCTTGCCTACGGAGCTGTGAGGGGAACGGCACCTCAGTACCTCCAGGCTCTGATCAGGCCCTACACCCAAATAAGGGCACTGCGTTCATCCACCTCTGGCCTGCTCGCCTCCCTACCACTGAGGAAGTACAGTTCCCGCTCAGCCCAGTCAAAACTGTTCGCTGCTCTGGCTCCCCAATGGTGGAACAAACTCCCTCACGACGCCAGGACAGCGGAGTCAATCACCACCTTCCGGAGACACCTGAAACCCCACCTCTTTAAGGAATACCTAGGATAGGATAAAGTAATCCTTCTCACCCCCCCTTAAAATATTTAGATGCACTATTGTAAAGTGGCTGTTCCACTGGATGCCATAAGGTGAATGCACCAATTTGTAAGTCGCTCTGGATAAGAGCGTCTGCTAAATGACTTAAATGTAAATGTAAATGTAATTGAAATGCATTCCAGGTGACTACCTCATGAAGCTGGTTGAGAGAATGCCAAGAGTGTGCAAAGCTGTCATCAAAGCAAAGGGTGTCTACTTCGAAGAATCTAAAATATATAACACTTTTTTTGGTTATTACATGGTTCCATATGTGTTATTTCATAGTTTTGATGTCTTTACTATTATTCTATAATTTAGAAAATAGTAAAAATAAAGAAAAACGTCTATCTTCTTGAATGAGTAGGTGTGTCCTAAACTGGTAATGTATATATATATATATATATATATATATATATGATATGGTTCTCAATCAGAGGCAGGTGTTGGTCATTGTCTCTGATTGGGAACCATATTTAGGTCGCCTGTTTTGTCATTGTGGGTTGTGGGTGATTGTCTATGTTAGTTGCTTGTGTCAGCACAGTTCTTATTATAGCTTCACGGTCGTTATTAAATGTATTGTTTTGTATAGATTGTTCAAGTGTTCTCTGTTCATTAAATTCACGATGAGCACATACCACGCTGCATTTTGGTCCTCCGATCCCTCCAACTACTCCTCCTCAGACGAGGAGGACGACGATCGTGACAGGAAACACATGTTAACATTGCTTCTCTCTCTCTCTCTCCCCCCCCCCCTCTCTCTCTCTCTCTCTCGCAGTGTCTTTCTCTCAGACTGGTGTAGGCATGGATGACTCTGAGAGCTGGGATGATGATGTTCCTGGGAGAGGCTTTCATTTCCTGAACCCTGTCCTGGGAGACTTTATAAATAACAGAGATCATAAACACACACACACACGTTTGTTGTACTATCCTTGTGGCGACCAAACAATTGCTTCCCATTTAAAATCCTATTTTCCCTAACCCCTAACCCTAAACCTAACAACTAACCCTAACCCCAAGCCTAAAAATAATTTTTCCTTGTGAAGACTGGCGAAATATCCCAACTTGTCTGAATATGTCTTCTTCTTTTAACCTTGTGAGGACTTCTGGTCCCTGAAAGGATAGTAAAACCAAACACACACACACTCAAAGACACACACAAAGACACATTCACATTGCTGTGATTAACATACTTCCTGAGTTTGGCCCTTCTGTTGCAGACATAGGCCAAAGCTGGGTGGGATGGTTTTCCCCCTGTCGATCTCTCTCTCTCTCTCTCTCTCTCTCTCTCTCTCTCTCTCTCTCTCTCTCTCTCTCTCTCTCTCTCTCTCTCTCTCTCTCTCACTTGCCTCTCTCTCTCCTCTCTCTCACTCCTCTCTCTCACTCTCTCTCTCTCTCTCTCTCTCTCTCTCTCTCTCTCTCTCTCTCTCTCTCTCTCTCTCTCTCTCTCTCTCTCTCACTCTCTCTCTCTCTCTCTCTCTCTCTCACTCTCTCTCTCTCTCTCTCACTCTCTCTCTCTCTCTCTCTCTCTCTCTCTCACTCTCTCTCTCTCTCTCTCTCTCTCTCTCTCTCTCACTCTCTCTCTCTCTCTCTCTCTCTCTCTCTCTCTCTCTCTCTCTCTCTCTCTCTCTCTCTCTCTCTCTCTCTCTCACTCTCTCTCTCTCTCTCTCACTCTCTCTCTCTCTCTCTCTCTCTCTCTCACTCTCTCTCTCACTCTCACTCTCACTCTCACTCTCTCTCTCACTCTCACTCTCACTCTCACTCTCTCTCTCACTCTCACTCTCACTCTGACAGGGTGGAAAACAGACATCACTTCAAAGAAATGACAGATGGGCAGAGTCTGCAGGAGATGAAGAGATAGAGCTGAGGGACAAGGGGGAGGAGAGGAGAAGAAGGAGGGAGTGGAAGAGAGACAGGGAGAGAACCGTGAGGTGAGAAGGAGTGACAAAATGAAGAGAGCGAGAGCATGACAGAGATGAAGGACAGAGGATAAGAGAGGCAGAGAGAGGAAGAGAATGTTGGTTGAAAGGGAGAGACAGTGCATAAGAATTGAGAGAAAGAGAGAGGAGGAGGAGAGGGAGAGGAAAACGGACTTAATTGACACCTAAATTAAATGATTATGTTGGATGGTCCTGCTCTCTCTCTCTCTCTCTCTCTCTCTCTCTCTCTCTCTCTCTCTCTCTCTCAATAGTATTAGTTAAATATTGGATCAAGACTAGAAAGTTTTGGTTGATTCCCTCGAGTTGAGGCAAAAGACTGGCTAAGAAATTGTTTTGTTTGTTTAGTAAAATATCAGTGTGGGTCACTCACTGCATAAGAAAAGTTAGAGTTCCACTGCCATATGCACCCATGGGGTCTTGGGTTGGAGAAGCATAGACCATAATTGGCTGGCGAATCCAGTTTTGTAGGAACACACACACATCCTACGCATTAGCTCCTCTGATTAGGCCTGAATAGTGTAGCCAGCGGTTACGGGAAGAAGAAGGAAGGGCCTCCAAGATTGTGATAATAGAACCCCTGTGTGTGTGTGTGTGTGTGTGTGTGTGTGTGTGTGTGTGTGTGTGTGTGTGTGTGTGTGTGTGTGTGTGTGTGTGTGTGTGTGTGTGTGTGTGTGTGTGTGTGTGTGTGTGTGTGTGTGTGTGTGTGTGTGTGTGTGTGTGTGTGTGTGTGTGTGTGTGTGTGTGTGTGTGTGTGCGAGAGAGGCAAAGTGAGAAAGAAGGCAAGAAAAAGACAGATAAAAAGAAGGTAGACTGTGAACCAACATCTGTATTACTGTGCACATTCCAAGCCAAACTGGGAGATGCAAAAAGAACTCTACTTAAAAACATATAGTTCTACATTACAGTATTGAGTTACTGAGGGAACACTAGTGTTTTAACGTCACTTCAGCTCTATCTGGGAGGTGGTGGGAACGTCACAGACCATTACCACACACAAACACACACACATTTACTCAACTTTGCACAAATGTTTTGGCTCACCACATGTGCTGCTGCTACTGCCTATTATCTATCCTGTTGCCTAGTCACTTTACCCCTACCTACACATTTTATTACTTTACAGCCTTATTCTAAAATTATTTTCTACTCAATCGGTACACACAACACCCCATAGTAACAAGGCACAAACTGGTTAAAAAAAGGTATTCAGACCCCTTACTCAGTACCTTTGGCAGTGATCACAGCCTCGATCTTCTTCAATGTGACGCCACTGTAGAAGCTTGGCACACCTATATTTGGGGAGTTTCTCCCATTCTCCTAGGCAGATCCTTTCAATCTCTGTCAGGTTAGATGGGGAGTGTCGCTGCACAGCTATTTTCAGGTCTCTCCAGAGATGTTTAATCAGGTTCAAGTCCAGGCTCTGGCTGGGCCACTCGGGAACTTTCAGAGACTTGTCCTGATGCCACTCCTGCGTTGTCTTGGCTGTGTGCTTAGGGCCGTTGTCCTGTTGGAAGGTGAAACTTCACCCCAGTCTGAGGTCCTGAGCCCTCTGGAGCAGCTTTTCAACAAGGATCTCTCTGTACTTTGCTCCGTTCATCTTTCCCTCGATCCTGACTAGTCTCCCAGCCCCTGCCGCTGAAAAACATCCACACAGCATGATGCTGCCACCACCGTGCTTCACCGTAGGTATGGTGCCAGGTTTCCTCCAGACATGATGCTTGGCATTCAGGCCAAAGAGTTCAATCTTGGTTTCATCAAATCAAATCAAACTCAAATTGTATTTGTCACATACACAGAATACAACAAGTGTAGACTTTACAGTGAAATGCTTAATTACAAGCCTTTAACCAACGATGCAGTTTTAAGAAAATAGAGTTAAGAAAATATTTACTAAATAAACTAAAGTAAACATTTTTCTATAAAAAAAGTAACACATTTAACTAACAATAATGAGGCTATATACGGGAGTACCGGTACTGAGTCAATGTGCGGGGGAACAGGTTAGTTTTGGTCATTTGTACAAACAGAGAGTAGCAGCAGTGGAAAAACAAAGTCAATGCAAATAGTCCAGGTGGACAAATGATTAATTGTTCACCAGTCTTATGGCTTGGGGGTAGAAGCTGTTAAGGAGCCTTTTGGACCTAGACTTGGTGCTCCGGTACCGCTTGCTGTGTGGTAGCAGAGGGAAAAGTCTATGACTTGGGTAACTTGAGTTTTAGACCATTTTTTGGGCCTTCCTCTGACACCACCTAGTATTTAGGCCCTGGATGGCAGAAAGCTTGGATCCAGTGATGTACTGGGCCGTACGCACAACCCTCTGTAGCGCCTTACGGTCGGATGCCGAGCAGTTGCCAAACCAGGCGGTGACGCAACCAGGATGCTCTCGATTGTGCAGCTGTATACATTTTTTTGAGGATGTGGAGATTCATGCCAAATCAAGTCTCCTGATTGGGAAAAGGCATTGTCATGCCCTCTTCATGACATTCTTGGTGTTTGGACCATGATAGATCCTTAGTGATGTGGACACCAAGGAACTAGAAACTCTTGACCTGCTCCACAACAGCCCTGTCGATGTCAATGGGGGCGTGTTCAGCCCTCCTTTTCCTGTAGTCCACGATCATCTCCTTTGTCTTGCACACATTGAGAGAGACGTTATTGTCATGACACCACACTGCCAGGTCTCTGACCTCCTCCCTATCAGCTGTCTCATCGTCGTCCATGATCAGTGGTATCACTGTTGTGTTGTCAGCAAACTTAATGATGGTGTTGGAGTCGTGCTTGGCCACACAGTCGTGAGTGAACAGGAAGTACGGGAGGGGACTAAGCATGCACCCCTGAGGGGCCCACTTGTTGAGGATCAGAGTGGCAGACTTATTGTTGTCAACCCTCACCACCTGGGGACGGCACGTCAGAAAGTCCAGGATCCAGTTGCAGAGAGAGGTGTCCCAGGGTCCTTAGCTTAGTGATGAGCTTTGTGGGCACCATGGTGTTGAACGCTGAGCTGTAGTCAAGAAACAACATTCTCACATAAGTATAATTGAGATTGCATCATCTGTGGTTCTGTTGGGGCGGTATGTCATGTTTTGTCTTATATTGTCTTGTCATTATGCTTTCCCTTCTGTTCGTTTCCCCCTGCTGGTCTTATTAGGTTCGTTCCCTTTTTCTATCCCTCTCTCTCCCCCTCCCTCTCTCTCCTCTCTCTATCGTTCCCTTCCTGCTCCCAGCTGTTCCTCATTCTCCTAACTCACTCATTTAGTCTTTTCACACCTGTCCCCTATTTTGTCTTCTGATTAGAGTCCCTATTTCTCCCCTTGTTTTCCGCTTCTGTCCTTGTCGGATCCTTGTATGATGTTCGCTGTGCTGTGTCATTGTCTCGCCCTGTCGTGTCTTGTCTCCTTCAGATGCTGCGTGTGAGCAGGTGTCTTAGTCTGCTACGGTCGGTGCCTTCCCGAGGCAACCTGCAGTCAATGGTCGAGTCTCCAGTCTGTCCAGTCTGTCCTCGTCACTACGAGTGGATTCTTTAATTGTCCAGGAGTATTACTTTTGCCATTTACTGGAATAAAGACTCTGTTTTCGCCAAGTCGCTTTTGGGTCCTCATTCACCTGCATAACACGGTATGCGAATTGGAGTGGGATTAGGGTTTCCGGGATGATGGTGTTGATGTGAGCCATGACCGGCCTTTCAAAGCACTTCATGGTTACAGTCGTCCGGAACAGCTGGTGCCCTCAACCTCTTACAGCCACCCCCCTTCATTTTTCAATTTCCGCCTGAAGACATACCCAAATTTAACGGCCTGTAGCTCAGGCTGAGAACCAAGGATATGCATATTCTTGATTTCATTTGAAAGAAAACACGTTGAAGTTTGTGTAAATGTGAATATAATGTAGTAGAATATAACACAATAGATCTGGTTTAGATAATACAATGAAAAAACCATACGTTTTTTCATTTTTATTGTTGTATCGTCATCTTTAAAATGAACAAGACAAAACAATCATTCAGATAGTATGATGGGGACCATTTAAGTGAAAAACATAAGAGGGCAACAGTATTTGTGCAAAGTTCCAGAATGATAACTTCCAAAATGAGTGTGCTACATGACATTTATTGTGAAGTCAACCAGGTGTCCCACACAAGTAGCCCAAATGTACCCAAGTGGCCAAATTGGTGAAGTTATACATTGTGAATGGAATAACTATATACAAAACACCAAAATGGTATTCTAACACCCCCCCAAAAGAATTGAGAAAAAACATGAAAAAATATATATACATTTACAAAATAATACTTTCAATATTTGGAAGACCCTCAGTCCTCTACACAATATTGTGTTGCTGATGCCAGGTGCCATAGCAGTCTATTTCTGCTGTAAAGCAGAGGGTCACCAAGCATGTGGTGCAGGTGATAGGGGATTTCATTTAGCAAAGAACACAGCGACGACTCCATGCTTTGCTCTTTTGGCGCTGAGGCACATCCATGCCTGCAGAAATACATTTTGGTAGATGAACACCACTTGTCGCAGGAGCTGGATGAACTAGCTTCAGTGGGGGATGGACACCTTGGCACTGGACTTACCAGTCCAAAACGATGTCCTCTCCGTTCAAAAAATATTCCTCCATTTGGGAATCGCTAAATGAATCGTCCTCCAACAGGCTCTGTCTCATTTTCCCGATCAATTTCTTCTAAAATTGTGTGTACATCTGTATATCTAGACTTAGATTTAGCTTTTCCTGACTTAGTCGCCATACTGATTGATATATAAACAGCTGAAGATGCGCTTTACCAAAACATCTCTGTGCGTAACTTGCGTTGCTCCTTCCGGTATGAAACTTCAATGGTGAATGACCCTCTTTACGCTGGAGTTTATGACATGGGTTGGTCTTCCAACACATAAACATTACATAATGCCGTTTACCTCAGGTCATTGGCTATCTGCCCAGCTAGATTTCAAGACGATCAGTGGTCATTGGGTTAAAATACAATCAATCAACTAAACAGCGGTCATATCATTGGTGCACAATGATGTCATTACCTGTTGTCTTCAAACCGGTTTCTTTCAGTCAATACGTCCCGCGAAATGACCCATCAGGTTTGGTTGTGTTACAAACAAACCAGTTGATTGCAATGAAACCAAACATGACTGGGAAAGTCACATTTCGCGTGTGTATTTACATCGAATGTGTCGTCAAAAATGGAATGAGACGGAATTCACGACACAAGCGGTTCACAAAATGTTTCGTGTTAGGCTATAAAAATTTATTTTATCAAACAAAAGACCATTCATTGTGTAACAATGAGCATTGGGATTGCAAACAGAGGAAGATCGTTAAAGGTAAACAATTTATTTTATTGCAGTTTGTGATTTTGTTATGCCTGTGCTGGTTGAAATAGTTGTTTTTTATGGGGCTCTATCCTCAGATAATCGCATCGTATTCTTTCGCAGTAAATCCATTTTTAAATCTGACAATGCAGTTGGATTAGCAAGATGCTAGGCTTTCGAAACATGTGAGACACTTGTATTTTCATGAATGTTTAATATGACTATTTATGTAGTGATCACCATATGTTGTCGAATTTCATCCCGCTAACGGGTTCTGTGCGCAGAGAGGTTAAGTGTTGCTTGCCTCAAAGCGAGCATAAAAGGCATTTAGCCCATCTGGTAGGCTTGCGTCACTGGGCAGATCATGACTGGGTTTCCCTTTGTAGTTTGGAATAGTTTGCAGCCCATGCCACATCCGACAAGCGCCAGAGCCGGTGTGGTAGGATTCTATCTTAGAACTGTATTGACTCTTTGCCTGTTCAGTGGTTCGTCAGAGGGCATTGTGGGATTTCTTATAAGTGTCCGGATTAGTGTCCCACTCCTTGAAAGGGGCAGCCTTTAGCTCGGTGCGGATGATGCCTGTCATCCATGGCTTCTGGTTGAGATATGTAAAGTACGTTCCGTCACTTATTGATGAAGCCAGTGACTGAGGTGGTATACTCCTCAATGCCATTGGATGAATCCGGGAACATATTCCAGTCTGTGCTAGCAAAACAGTCCTGTAGCATAGCATCCACGTCATCTGATCACTTCTGTATTGAGCGAGTCACTGGTACTTCCTGCTTTAATTTTTAAACAGGAATTAGGAGGATAGAATTATGGTCAGATTTGCCAAATGAAGGACGAAGGAGAGCTTTGTACACGTCTCTGCATGTAGAGTAAAGGTGGTCTGGAGTTTTTTTCCCTCGGGTTGCACATGTGACATGCTAGTAGAAATGAGGTAAAACGGATTTAAGTTTGCCTGCATTAAAGTCAGCGGGCCACTAGGAGCACCACTTATGTGCCAGCATTGTTCGCCTGTGGTAGAGTACTTTATGATAAGCTGTAGACCACACTATCCACCAAGAGAGTTTTCATCTATATTTTTCATAGCAGTCTGTTTACCACCACAAACCAATACCTTGAGACTTCCTTAATATTAGACATTGTGTACCAGCTGTAATTGACAGCCTCTGAGTGGCACAGTGGTCTGCATCTCAATGCAAGAGGCGTCACTACAGTACTTGGTTCAAATCCAGGCTGCATCATATCCGGCTGTGGTTGGGAGTCCCATAGGGCGGTGCACAATTGGTCCAGTGTTGGCCGCGGGAGGCAGTCATTGTAAATACGAATTTGTTTTTAACTTATTTGCCTGGTTAAATAAAAAGAGGACACATTGTGTGTGGATTTATTCAATAACAACACAGTTTGAGATCTGTGAGCAGTTCCCATCGCACACACACTGTGTATTCCTTTCTCCTTCCTCAACGCCTTCCTTCAGAATAGGGAAATGGTATCCTTTTAATAGCTTAACAAATGTTTTGATTGAATTGTTTAATTATTTATTGTGGTATTGCAACTTCCGACTGGGGATGATTAAAAGCAGGCCAAAACAATCCAGTAGCCAGTAGTGTTTTGCTGGCTTACTAAATTGCTGATTCTGTTCAATCTTACATCACATAAACAATCAAAAAGTTCTTATTTCTGTATGAAGTCATTCTACACACAAATATCTAAACCAAACTAATGCAGTGTGGTGCCTTGCCCATCTTCCCTAAAACATCTAACCCCCCCTACACACAAAAAACAATAACTTATTTCTTGAGGAAAAATGTACTTATCATGACTGTGATTTGTGGTTGACCCACCTAGCTATCTTAAGATGAATGCACTCACTGTAAGTCGCTCTGGATAAGAGCATCTGCTAAATTACTATACTGCAAACACATAGTATTTATTTATGCAAAACGTAGTATGACTTTCCCCCCCCCTAACACTTTAATCCATTATACGAACCCTTACTGTAACCTTATCTGAACTACTATAGTACTTGCTGATGACTTCTTATTTACATGTTCATCCACTGAGTACCATATTCCCTCTCCTGTCCACCCAGACTGTTCTCTCCTCTACCTGGGTTGTTCCCAGATTGACCACTAGAGGGAGAGAGTAGACACAGGCTGATTTTGGCATCTCGTTGACTCTACACACTGGCCCTGAGCTGACATCAATTACTCTATATTAGCAACTCTCCCTTGACTCCTTTACTTCATCTGCACTAGCCCGGGACTGATAATATGGCTGTGGCTCAATACTCTACTGAAGCTTCCTCTCATTGTCTGTCTAGTCTCCTTCATCTACACTGATCTGAAAACACAGAGATGCATGGTATATTCAGATAGACCCCTGTATGCCAGTTAATCTGCAGTTACTCTTGGGGTACGTCTCAATAGTCAAACGTGTCTCTGATCCCATTTCCTTAATTTACACTAAAAACAGGTGAAAGCAGCAAAGAGAAAGACATAAGGACTAGGGTGATTAGACATTGGTACCTGTGTATACATATACAGCCAGCAGAGAACACCTCACATGTCTAGCCAGTTTACCCTCCCTGCTCCTATCATGATTTTGGAAAGCTGCCAGTCGACGATTGTGGAGAAAGAGATCTGAGTAGATGGCTTGATGATAAACACACACACATGCAGACATAAACATGGACACACAAATAACCAAGCGAGCTTCCTGCCCTCATATGGCTGACCAGATGGCCCTGGCTGTCCTTAGGCCATTGGAGCCATATCCATCTCTCTGCGATGTGGGTGTGTGTGTGTATATGTGTGTGTTTGATGTATCTTCTCTACTTGAACAGAACAGTACAAGACAGGACAGTACAAGACAGTATAGGACAGAACAGTACAAGACAGGGCAGTCCAAGATAGTACAATACAGTATAGGACAGTGGCCTTTCTAAAAAAACACCATGAGGCATTTAACCTTTCTCACACCACTATGCTTCCACTAACCTCATCCCCAGGCTTGAATTTCTGGAGCATAGAGCCTGGTAACACTGTGCAACAAAGTGGGACTTGAAAGGGGTGTGGTTAAAATCAAGGCAGGAAAGGGACCATATCATTGACCATATTATTTTTGGGAAGCCTAGTTGATTCTGAGTTTGGGCATACAGAGTTTATATTGAAATCACTGATGCCAAGCTCCCTGTCATCCAGCACCTCTACATGAGGTGATGTCAGAGGAAAAAACTAAAAATGGTCAGACTCTAGTCACCCAAGCCATAGACTGTTCACTCTGCTACTGCACGGCAAGCGGTACCAGTGCACCTAGTCTATAAGAGCCAATTTATGCTCTATCCGAAAATGTGGTTGGAGGGGCCGTATCGATGGTGTGACACAATTGCGGGGCCTCCGGAGTCACGCAGTGGCCAAATTGAGCTCCGTACAGGATCGCCGTGCAACTCACAAATGTTTTAACAATGCGGAAGGCTCCGTAAAGCTCCGTGTTGACATGATTGGTTGACGGTAGGTGAGGTCCTGCATAAACACAAACTCACTTCCTTGACAACTTCCTTTACAACACCTTTGCACTGTTCCGTGAAGCGCAAGAAGTATGAATGCCCTGACTTCCGCAGAGGCTGTATCACAGTGAATTCTGTCTTGGTCAATGCAGAAATCGGATTGACCATGGAGCACCTTTAACCAACAGGACAGCAAACAGCTTCTACCCCAAGCCATAAGACTGCTAAACAAGACTGCTACATAGCTAATCAAATGGCAACCCAATTACCTGCATTTCACTTTTTTGGTACTAACTCTCATGCAATGCACACGCAATGAACTCTACCTACACACTCACACATACTTACACTGACACCCCAACACACGCACGCACGCACGCGCGCGCACGCACGCACACACACACACTGCTGCTACTGTCTATTATCTATCCTTTTACCTAGTCACTTTACCCCTAACTACATACATAACTACAGTACATCAATTACTTCATACTTGGGGTGGTGGATGGAGTCTGATCCAGGATTCTGGATTAGAAGGCTGCTGTTTTTATTTATTTTAACCCTATCTAAATATGAACCCTTAGCTTTACCATTCGGAAGGAATGCCTAAACTTAACTCTTAACTTTGAAATTTGACGTTTGGAGAAATGGAACGATACAGAGCAGCAGAAGCAACAAAAACACTAATTCTGCAGTGAGACTGTAAGAGCTTATTGTGCACACACACACACACACACACACACACACACACACACACACACACACACACACACACACACACACACACACACACACACACACACACACACACACACACACACACACACACACACACACACACACACACACACTGCTGCTACTGTCTATTATCTATCCTTTTACCTAGTCACTTTACCCCTAACTACATACATAACTACAGTACATCAATTACTTCATACTTCCGCTCTGTACTGATACTCCCTGTATATAGCCATATTTCTTTTTACTTGTTACTGTTATTAGTTACCCACTGTGTATTTATTCCTCTTGTGACAATTTCTATTTCAATGTTGTTATCTTTATCTTTCTCTGTAACTCTGCACAGTTGGAAAAGGACCTGTAAGGAAGCATTTCACTGTTAGTCTACACCTGTTGTTTATGAACCATGTGACAAATACAATTTGATTAGACCTTTTGATGCAGGACTTGACAGTGCAGTGGCTTATTTTAGCTCTATAATATACCATGATTCATTTAATCTTTCTCACACCTACTTCACCATGGCATTATGCTTTCACAGTAAAGCTGCATCAATGACATGATTATATGGTCTTTGAATAGTAGCTGTCAACTACGATTATAGTCATCTCCTGCTTATAAAATGTATGTGCAGTGATTGGTGCTGTGTTATCTTCCAGACCCTTTGTGAGGAAAGTGCTGGCTAGGGATTAGTGCAGGTCTACTTTGCAGTGTTGTAAACTCGAGTCGAGTCCCGTCTCGAGACCACATATTGAGTGTCTTGGTATTGTCTCTGTGTCAGATACATTTGTACCTGATCTTGACTTGGCCTCGGAAAGGGAGGATTCCTAATTTCTTCCCGAGACCAGCAGAGCAAAAAAAGTCAGAATTATCTGCTTCCACTCAGTCAGTGCATAAAACTAGGCCAAATATATACACTCCTTTCTTGAAACATTAATATCTTAACAGCCTTATCTATTATAGACATGTTTGTGCAGTGGCGAACATAAAGTCCTTTAGTGTGAGACAGGTTCGTGATTCTAAAAGGACAACAACCCTAATACCAGCGCACTCATGTAGGAGAGTGCACTTTCTGTAAAACATAAAGGGCCAGTGGAGGTTATGTTAACTGTTTGTATACTGTTTGAATACTCTGTATTCAGCATCGTTCACACCTTCTTAATCTTTAGCCCCCACCCAAACTCTGACCATTTACTCGCCCTATTAGAGCTGGTTAGGCTGTTTTCATGTTATCTAGAGTGCTGTTGACTGAAACTGTGCTGCTGGCAACAATTTAATTACGCTTTTTTGACAATGTTTACTGACATCATGGCTGGCATAATGAGTGGGCTGGACATGTGTAACAGTACTCTTCTTGCGTTGTGGACATTCAGACTTCTGAATACCTGCAACACTCAACAGTTCAGCTATTAATTAAAGCGCTCTCAAAGTTGACTCCCTGGTCTGAGTGTATATGGCGAGGCATCCCGTAGACACAGAAATAGTTGTTCCACAACTGATGAGCTACTGACTTAGCAGACTGGTTCGGACACAAGAAGGCATGAGCCAATTTGGTAAAGTGGTTAGTAACAATGAGCACATCCAAGGACTTGTTTGAAGAATCTTCTGCAGACCAGAAGTCTATGCACACTAGTTCAAGAGGCTCAGTTGTCATTATGCTCTCAAGAGGAGCTCTTGCTTCCGGATCAGGAGTCTTGCTCACCACGCATCTCCTGCAGCACTTCACATAAGCTTTTACCCCCCTCTCCAGGCCATGCCAGAATAACCTCTGTCTTGTCAGGTAGACTGTACTCTGTTGGCCCTGGTGGCCAGCTTCATCATGGACACCCTTCAACACCATTGTTTTCATGGAGACTGGAACCACATACAGATATGTTTTCCTCTTTGTAACCACATTCTTCGAAACACGATACAGTACACCCATCTTCATGGTCAACTTGTCCCAACTTCTGAGAAGACACAAAAGCTCAACACTCTCATGGGCACGCTCTCTCCGGGATGGTCTTCTCCCCCTATCCACAAAGAAGATGACTTTGCTGATCACATTGTCATCACGCTGCTTACTCATCAGTAGGTTGTGTGGCAGAACATCAACATCGGTCTGCTCTGATGGCATAACAGCCTGTGGAAGCTGTGGCAACAGCAGTGCATGTGAGCCCACTTCACCCACCCAGCACCTGTATGAATGAAGAACAGCTGCAACTTCATGTCTTGATAAAGCACCAGATGGGGGGACCAGCGAAACACATCTTGCACTCTGTTTGTGCGCACAGCGTCGGCTTCAGCTTGTAAGGTCTCTTACGGGACCATTGTCAGGCGATGGAGTGCACTGGGTCTTACGAAGGGCTCTCTGCTCAAAGCATCTGCAACAACATGTATTTTTCCAGGGATGTACTTGATGTCAAACTCGTACGGTGCCAGCTTGGCGACCCATCTCTGTTCACATGCATCTAGCTTTGCTTTGGTCAGAATGTATGTCAAGGGATTATTATCCGTCCATACCATTAACTGCTGTCCCCGTAGCCAGTGGTGGAACTTGTAACAGATAGCCCATTTCATGGCAAAGAACTCGAGCCTGTGCGTAGGATACCTCGACTGTGAATAACTGAGGGACTTGCTTGCGAAGGCTATAGGTCTCGCTGTAGCTCCCTGTTCCTGCACCTGGGACAGTACAGCACCTAAGCCTTTGCTGGACGCATCCACCGAGAGTAGAAAGGGTTTGTCGAAGTTGGGGTGGGCCAACAGAACCTGGTCCAGTAAGGCTTGCTTTAGCTGGAATAAGGCCTGTCTGCATTCTGTTGTCCAGTCGACAGCCGTCAACTTCCTGACAGGTTAGCGTCGCTTCTTTTTCCAGCATGGAGCATTGTGTCCAGTAGTCAATCCAAAGAGAGGCTTTGCGATGGTCGAGCAACCTTCAATGAACTGGTGATAATACACCACCATCCTAAGGAATGACCTCAATTTCTTCTGAGAATGGAATGTCAGTGCCATCTTCCATCAGATCAGCTTCTGTTACTCCTGTAATGGCCTTACCTTCTCAGGGTCTGTAGCTACACCATCCGCACTAATGATATGCCCCAGAAACTTCACAGACCTCTGCAGAAAGTTATACTTTTTTGGCGCCAACTTCAGGTTGTGAGCCTTGAGACGCTCAAAAACCATTTCCAGGTGCTGTATAGCCAGATCTTCAGTGGGCGCATAGACAGAGACATTGTCAAGGTAACACATCAGGCTAAGAATGTTCTGATCCCCAAATATGTTTAGTATCATCCTCATAATGGTTGCAGCACTATTACTTATCCCCTGTGGCATACGATTGTATTTGTACAATTCAAATGGCGACGTAAAAGCTGTCAATTTCAGGTCATCCTCATGCACTTCCACATTGTAGTAGCCAAAGGTAAGGTCCATTGTCGAGAGAAAGACATTTCCGCATAAAGCAGTCAGCGTGTCAGCCTGGTGAGTGAGTGGGTGGGCGTCTTTGATGGTGCGAGCATTGAGCAAACAATAATCAGTACAGAGTCTCAGGTCTCCAGACTTCTTCCATACAAGGACAAGGGGAGAGGTGAACTCACTACTAGACTTCCTTATGATTTCACGTTCTTCCATCTCATTCAATGCTTGTTTGAGCTTCTCATAATGATTTGGTGAAAGGTGTCGGTATGGCATCCGAAAGGGTTTCTCATCACTCAGTTGAATGCGGTGAAGACATCAGGAAACTTTTCCACAATCCAAATTGTGCCTGGAAAAAATTCACTGGTACTCAGCTCTGAGCTGTATGAGTTTCTTCTTACCAGCAGGAGACACTTGACAGGAGTCAACATAAATATCAGTCAAACCTAAGTCACGTAAGACCTCAGGATCACATGAACTGTCAGGTCCGTCAGTATCGTGAAGTTGGCTGGAACCGTCATCAGTCAGTGTCAAGTCATCTTGGCAGTCAGTGAGTATATCAGCCGTTCTCCGCACTTGCTGCTGTAAAGCTGCTGATGAATCATCATTCACACACAAACAGTCAAAGTCCTCTAGAGCCACGTAAGGAAAGACATCGGCTAGAGTGGCGTTTCGTCTCAATGTCACTGTCTTCTGAGAGGGTTTATCACTCTAACAACCCATCCCCCCACAATAGAGCTACTGTCCTCCCTACCAGTATTGACCTTGATGTTGACCTTGAACTGCTGGGCTCAATGAGAACAGCACTGCCCACTGATAGATTCTGAGTGTTTCGTACTCTGCCCCAGACTAAGTGCTCCTGCATAGGCTCTAGAGTCACAGCCTCTTTAAGTGTCACAGTTCCAACTTTGTCAGGTACTTCACTATCTCTCTATCTCTCCACATTAGCCATCATATCGATTAGCTTGCTCTCCTCACCCCCATCACACACAGGAGTATAAACCCTCTTCCAGAGATCTCCATTAGTCTTCAGGTGGAGAATCAAGTGCTTTAGGAGATTGCTGCCCAAGATGAGGTCCTCACTCTGGCCTTCAACCACCAGAGTAGGCATGGCAACTCTACATCCATTCACCTCCATCTCCAACTCACATACTCCCAAAGGCCTCGTCTTCAACCCACCACAACCAACCAAGACTACCTCTGTAGGACTCAATGATGGACTTTTCAACACTCCTGCATGCAACAGTTCAGGTAAGACCCTAGAGCTCAAGGTACAAGCCATGGACCCACTGTCAAGCATAGCTCTCACTTCTACTTCTCCTCCTATTAAGACCTTGGCCTAGAATAAATAATCATATGGGGAAAGTCTCTGTATGTTCTGCATTATGATACTCTTCTCAGTCTCCATTTCGTCACAAACACTTTTATATACAGACTCCAAATCAACAGCTCTCACCGATGGGGACTCTACAAAAGGCCCAACACTCTTCCCTTCTACATACAGGCCTACTAGTTTTCCGGGAGCTGAGCAGTGGTTACTGTAGGCACTCCACCAGCTGTGCTTAGAGCTGCGGCCTTGGGGCACTGAGAGCTTGCGTGGCCAGCTACATGACAAAGAGAGCAGAGGTGATTGGCCCTGCAGTGAAAGTAAGTATCATGTCCAGCATCCCTGCGCACGTTACATGGCCCATTAGACTTCAATTTGCTCCTATTCCCTTTTTGGAACTTATGGTCAAACTGTTGTGGCCTCTGCTCCAACACACGCTCCGGCATTGCAAGGATACGTTCCATCAGCTCAGCTGAACCCTGAATCGTCTGGGCTGGGTAAGGCAACGCATTAAGTATTTCCATGTGGGGCCTCACAGCAGGCATGGTGATCGGCATGACATCACCAACTTCCTGCTTCATTGTTGTGATGGCTGGGGTCACCTTAGATAAGTGAGAGTACCTCCGCTCCCTCCTGTATTCATCCAGCCTCGCATGAACATCTGCAGCGGTCCACTGCTGTAATGGCTTGCACTTAAAGATAAGGGACAGGTCAGCATTAGGGCAATGTCTGATGAACATGACTGTCAGCTCACAATATTTTTTTCTGCCTCTTTAGACAATCTTCAGCAACCTCCATAGCCTTGTTCAGTCTGAGCCAATATTAAAATTGTTGTTCATCAGTCAGAGGTAATGTGTCATAAAAGTCAGCGAGGGGCATGCTTGAAAAAGCAGTGTCACTAAAATGTTGTTTCAGAACGTCAAAGAAGGGACTCGGGCCTTTAGATAAATCAACGGAGGGGTTGCTGCGTATGCCCACTTTAACAACATCGCGGGCCCTTCCCATAAGCCTACCCATAACCTCAACTGCTTGTCAATCACAGATACGCCCCTCTTACGCATGTACACCATGACCATATCCTCCCACTCATGCACTGTGCACTTTTCAGAGCCATCCCCCCCGAAAGTACACCGGTTCCCTGATATCAGACTTCAATACCAGGTTCAGGCCTGACACATCCATACCCCTAGAGCTGCATGCATTCCCCATAACATTGTCCCCAACATGTCCAACAATTGCCTTTGACTCCAAACACGAGGCAATGTTCTCCCCAATGGAATGACCAATCTGCTGTACTATGTCTGCTATGATATCCATTGAGACCTCCCCACTCCCTGTATTTGGCTAAACTCTTTCATACTCATCCTTGGGTGTTTCCATGGGTAAACTATCATCAAAACTCCCAAAACCCTCCAGTTTAGGCATAGGTGTAGAAGAAACTGGAACTTTGGCTGAACCCTTACCATCAGATGGTGACAGATTAAATGTTAGGAAACCCCTACCTCTCCCAACACCTTCCATCTTAAAACCTCTTGATACTATCCATTCCGGATCCGGGAGCGTAATCATCGACTGACACTAATTAGCATAACGCAATGGACATAAATATTACTAGAAAATATTCCTATTCATGAAAATCACAAGTGAAATATATTGAAACAAAGCTTAGCCTTTTGTTAATCACCCTGTCATGTCAGATTGTCAAAATATGCTTTACAGCCAAAGCAAGACAAGCGTTTGTGTAAGTTTATCGATAGCCTAGCATAGCATTATGTCCAGCTAGCAGCAGGTAACTTGGTCACGAAAATCAGAAAAGCAATCAAATTAAATTGTTTACCTTTGATGAGCTTCGGATGTTTTCACTCACGAGACTCCCAGTTAGATAGCAAATGTTCCTTTTTTCCCAAAATATTATTTTTGTAGGCGAAATAGCTCCGTTTGTTCTTAACGTTTGGCTGAGAAATCGACCGGAAATTGCGGTCACGACAACGCCGAATTAGCTCCATAATATCGACAGAGACATGGCAAACATTGTTTAAAATCAATCCTCAAGGTGTTTTTCAAATATCTATTCGATAATATATCCACCGGGACAATTGGTTTTTCAGTAGGAGCGAAAGGGAAAATGGCTACTTCTGTTTTTTACGCGAGAATCACTCTGAGAGCCATTAGGTGACCACGTACACAATGTAGCCGCTTACGGGTATTCTTCAACATAAAGGTGTAAAACTACATCACAATGCTGTAGACACCTTGGGGAATACGTAGAAAAAGTAATCTGGTTGACAGCCCATTCACTGCTCAATAGGGACACATTGGAACGCAGAGCTTTCAAAACATGAGTCACTTCCGGATTGGATTTTTCTCAGGCTTTCGCCTGCAATATCAGTTCTGTTATACTCACAGACAATATTTTTACTGTTTTGGAAACTTTAGAGTGTTTTCTATCCTAAGCTGTCAATTACATGCATATTCTAGCATCTTGTCCTGACAAAATATGCCGTTTACTTTGGGAACGTTATTTTTCCAAAAATGAAAATACTGCCCCCTAGTCACTTAACAATGGGGAAATCAACACACTAATAAAAATGTAAATAGCAAAAAATATATATATATTTTTTTAACCTCACGTTAAAATCTAACCTATATCTAGTACACTGGTAAAACTCACCCTACTTATATCAGATATACGTTAGAATTGCAAATAAACAAGTAACACAAAATTTATATAGTTTATCTGTGAGAGTCTCAGCAAGAGAAATTATCAATTTCGATAATAAAACATTGCAGTAGCGCCCTCTTGTGGCGAAATGCGATATCGCCATGAACTGCACCAGCAACGTCTTATCTGATTCTTCAACAGCAACCACGGCGAAGTTCTGAGATGGAAATCCAGCGAAGGGTGACGCGATCCAGAAGAAAGGTCATGGCACCACTGTAACAGTACTCTTCTTGCGTTGTGTACTGTCAATCGTCGACACAAACTCCAAATTGTAGCACAAGTAATGGAGCTTTATTCTGATAGAAACAGCACAAAATTGCACGTCATGCAATGCACAGCTCACCATCCAACTCTGCACTCACGCACGCTGGTTTGGTGCTTGTTCACTGCGCATGTAGTTACCAAAATAATACAATTACAATATACAATATAATATTTTGATCAATGTACCTGAAAGAAACAGCACAAAATTGCACATCATGCAATGCACAGCTCACCATGCCACTCAGCACTCACACACTGTACAAAATATACGAACCCCCCCACCAGACACAGTAAGTTGCTAGCTAGTATTAGCTAGTATTCTCTACAACAAAATGCATAACAAATATGCACCAAAAAACGCTGCATCTTATGTGTGATGTTCAAATGATATTTACAAACTAATTGATATAAATTGTACATTTAAATCATCACTTGGGAGTATAAAAATCACTTTTGACATACAGTGCTTTGCAACCAACAACTTACCGCTGGTTTGGTGCTTGTTCACTGGGACAATTCTAACTGAAACATCCTCCCTCGTAAGCAAGCTACGCAAACCAGCCAATAAGATGCCATGTTGAGTAGGTGAAGGCAAGACAAAACTAAAACCAAAAACCTATTGGCTTAACAATAAAGTGGCAAGGGGAATCACCAATATAACCCTGTTACACATGGCAAGTGATGAGTTTGGATTGGTCTGCCAGAACACAAACCAAGAAGACAGTCTCAATCAGCTGTCACAACATTTCATGATCATATAAACTGAAACCAACGGATTAAATTATTACGATGGTGCCAGAGGGGAGAGCTGCCGTCTTATCGGCTATTAAGCAACCATTCTATTTTTTTTTGCGTTGTTCGTAACTTGTTTGCCACCCTAGTCATATAGTCATAGACTGTTCTCTCTGCTACCGCACGGCAAGCGATACCGGAACGCCAAGTCTAGGTCCAAGAGGCTCCTAAATAGCTTTTACTGCCAAGCCATAAGACTATTAAACAGATAACAAATGGCTACCCAGACTATTTGCATTGCCCCGCCCCCCCCCATCCCCCGCAACACCGCTGCTACTCTCTGTTATTATCTATGCATAGTCACTTTAAAAATTCTACCTACATGTACATTACCACAATCACCTCGACACCGGTACCGCCGGTATATAGCCTCTACTGTTATTTACTGCTGCTCTTTAATTATTTGTTACTCTTTTCTCTTACTGTTTTTGAGGTGTTTTCTTAAAACGGCATTGTTGGTTAAGGGCTTGTAAGTAAGCATTTCACTGTACGTTCTACACCTGTTGTGTTCGGTGCATATGACAAATATAATTTGATTTTGATTTGATTTGAAATCAAATATTGCACCTTGTAAAGGCCGTTGGTGGAAGAAGGTGAGGACCAAGATGCAGCGTGGTAAGTGTTCATCATTATTTTAATAAACTGAACACTAAATATAACAAGGAACAAAAGAAACCCCGTCAGGTGCAAAACACACTAAACAGAAAATAACTACCCACAAAACCCATGTGGGCAAGAGCTACCTAAGTATGGTTCTCAATCAAAGACAACAGAGAGCTGTCCCTGATTGAGAACTATAACAAAGAAATACAACAACATAGAAAAAAGAACACAGAATGCCCACCCTAGTCACACCCTGGCCTAACCAAAATAGAGAATAAAAAGCCTCTCTATGGCCAGGTCGTGACAGCTCCTACTATTATTAATCCGGTTCTATGAGTGAACAGACTGCTATTACTCAATCTTACTCTACCTCGAGACCATCCAACTCTAGCTTATTAAATGAAATAAATTGACTCAAATGTGAAATAGCCCTTCAGACCCTGGCAATACTTCCTGCATTAACAACCAGTCATGGGTACATTCAATATGGCCGCCGGCCGACCCATCACCCCTTAATAAGACTTGATTGGAAATAGTCACAGCCGAGCAGGCAAACCTGTTTGAAAGGATGTCATTAAAACCAGTTACAACCAGTTTATCTGATTCTACTGATTTCTATTTAATTTCCACTCTGGGCAGCTAGCTCTGAGCCACACAAAGTGCACCTCATCCAGATTTCAGCTCATTGATTATTCATAAATATATTTAAAGGAAATCTATTTTGGGAGAAATATTCTGCCTTGTTCCTAACTAACGTCTTTATTCGTGACGGTTGAGAAGACACAGTAGCATGCTGTTACAGTAGATACCTGAAACGATAGCAACAATATATACAGTACATACTGGGTTGTGAGTTCCACTAGCTCAGTGTAAGTCACTGAGGTTCTATTCACGTGTATACTGTAGAGACTTCTAGGCTATACAATAGAGATTCCCAATCCTTTATGTGCTGTGATACAACAACAAAAATGACATTTTTGGTAAGGTCACAGCTTGGGAAACAAGTAAGTGCCTAATGTGCTTTTATATTAAAAAATATAAAAGTAATATAATAGGGTCATTTAGCCTACACTTTCACGACTTACAGTTTACATTAAACACAATGTATATTCAGTAGGCTATATGTGGCGCTCTGCATTAAACCCACAACTCTGGTATTACAAGGTCCATAATACTCCAATCAACTGAATCATCAGAACTCCATAGCAACATCCCAAATGGCCTCCCATTTCCGTATTTATTGCAATACTTTTTACCAGACCTCCATGGGCCCTAGTCAAAAGTAGTGGACATAGGGAATAGGTTGCCAATTGGGACAAAAACAAAGAGATGAGTCAGCACAGAAAATATCAATGGGCCATAGGCGGAAATCCCTTGGGGGGACCCGAACACCAATATATTTGTCCCCCCCAATATATCACTGTAACTATGTAATTTCTTAGTTATGTTATCAACACAACTATGTAATTTCATTAATATTAATAATACGCAATGAAAGCACTTGTGCTGATTATAGACACTTAATAGCGAGTTTTTAAGTTTCAAAAGATTGCGACCCCCCGCCCTTTGCCTCACAATGGGAATGTTTTTTTTTATGTTGGCAGGGTTTACACACACACTAGCTGAATTTGCAGAGCTAGCGGGCAAACATGAACTATTAAGCTAGCTCGTACCTATTCCATTTATGTGGCGTCGTCAAAGATGGAATCTTTGCTACCGTCAGTTTATTCAAAGATCAGCATGCAGCTGAAGTGCATCAAAGTCGCTGTGATAAGGTTAGCGATAAACTGAACTCCCAACTGAACAGAATTACACTCTCTTCTACCATTGTTTTGAATATCTTTAATGGTCTCGTTGCAAAAGCAAAATTGTCGCTATGGGACTCAGAAGCACATGTGTGCCAATCTTGGAGTAAACTGACGATAGCAAAGATTATAGCAAACACCACAGAAACTTTGCAAATTCAGCTATAGTTGGAAACCAGCCAATATGAAACAAACTACATTACAATGACAAAAGGTTGCAGCATATGTTGTGTGAATGGTGAACTCATATACAGCTGTCAATTCTTGTCACTGCAATCCATTTCACATTTGCTAGCTACCATTTAGATCGAAGCCCATATAGAATGATAGAAGATAAGATGATAGAAGCCCATCTCCTCTGTAATAACCTAATACTATGCCATTTAGCAGAGCCAGCCTGCCAGGTAGAAAAATGTCATAAAAAGACAGACATTACAGTCATGTTTTCAGCATAAATTCACAATGGGGACCAGGTGTCAACCTTGTTGCCAGCTGCACCAACTGAGCTACAGTGGACCATCTCCTACTGTAAATAACCTAGGTGTCACACTATGTGCCAGTGTTTGTGCACCCAGCCTGCCAGGGAAAAATGTCAGAAAAACCTTGTAAAAAGACAGACATCCAGGACAAGATATCAACCTTTTGCCAGCAGCACCAAAACACAATGGGGACCAGGTGTCAACCTTGTTGCCAGCTGCACCAGTATAGGGGACAGTAGCACAGACATGGCAGGACCAGGTGTTAACCTTGTTGCCAGCAGCACCAGTATAGGGGACAGTGTCACAGCCATGGCAGGACCAGGTATCAACCTTGTTGCCAGCAGCACCAGTATAGGAGATAGTGGCACAGCCTCGGCAGGACCAGGTGTCAACCTTGTTGCCAGCAGCACCACTATAGGAGACAGTGGTACAGCCACGGCAGGACCAGGTATCAACCTTGTTGCCAGCAGCACCAGTAGGGACAGTGGCACAGCCACAGCAGGATCAGGTGTCAACCTTGTTGCCAGCTGCACCAGTAGGGACAGTGGCACAGCCACGGCAGGACCAGGTGTCAACCTTGCCAGCTGCACCAGTATGCCAGCTGGCCCAGGTGTCAACCTTGTTGCCAGCAGCACCAGTATAGGGGACAGTGGCACAGCCATGCAGGACCAGGTGTTAACCTTGTTGCCAGCTGCACCAGTATAGGGGACAGTGGCACAGCCATGGCAGGACCAGGTGTCAACCTTGTTGCCAGCAACACCAGTATAGGGGACAGTGGCACAGCCACTGCAGGACCAGGTGTCAACCTTGTTGCCAGCTGCCCCAGTATAGGGGATAGTGGCACAGCCACGGCAGGACCAGGTGTCAACCTTGTTGCCCGCTGCACCAGTATAGGGGACAGTGGCACAGCATTGTCCAGTTACCTCAGTTATGGCACGAAACCTTATCAGCCACACCCACAATTTATAGAACCGCAAACTCTTGCCAACAGAGGGTTGATGTTTCAAGAGAGAGGGTTTCGCGATTTCCCCTGGCTACATTATAATCCATCAATAAAAGGAGTTTTGTGTTTTCACTGTAGCCAAGGGTTTTCAAGCCAGCCATCTTTTGGCCAAAGAGCGGATGCTGCCTTCATTAGTGCAGGATTTAGGAACTACAGAAAAGCCATAGTAAAATTCACAACACATCAAAACTGCCAAACCCACCACCACTGTGTAACTGTAACAGCACACCAGCTAAATCCAATATCAGACAAAGAAACTCACCGCTAAATCTATTTGCCTACCCCTGCCATAAGGGGGGGGGGAACTATGTCTTGTGATACTAGACACATTAAGGAAGCCATAGAAAAAGGAATCTCATTGATATCCCATTCACTGCTCAATAGGGAAGCATAGGAAGGGACTCTTATTTAGAAACCGCTGCGTTCCTGATTGGATTTTTCTCATTATTTTGCCTGCAATATCAGTTCTGTTATACTCACAGACAATATCTTTACAGTTTTGGAAACTTTAGAGTGTTTTCTATCCTAAGCTGTCATTTATATGCATATTCTATTTTCTGGTCCTGAAAAATAGCCTGTTTTACTTTGGGAACGTTATTTTTCCAAAAATAAAAAGAATGACCCCTAGATTCAACAGGTAACATGTGACTACCACAAAACATTGAATAAAAACTTACATTCATCTCTCAAATTCACTAAATTGAAATATAATTTACCCCAGCCCTGATCAATTATCTACAATGAAAATTGCAGAGGAAGTAGAAAAGTTTACTGCTTGCTTTGATATCTCCCTCTCTGGACCAAATATTGCATCTTTCGAAAATCCTTTAAAAGGCTAAGCAGGGTACAGTGCTTTTTCTTCTCCCTATTGGTTCCTCTGGTGAGATTCTTCAAACTGACTCTAGGCAGGGGAAATACAGTTGTGTTTATTATTAATACCTCTTCAATCCTGTCCCAGTTAATTTTCTAACATCACTCACAAGGGATTAGACATGGGTGAATCATCACACACACACGTCAGCCAGGTCACCTGTGAAGTAAAGATTAGTTGTCCATGCATGTCTGAGAACGTTGTGAGCTGACACAGAAACCGTCCACTAGGGCAACTGTGAGCGCTGATACCTTCATGTAGGTACCAGTTTTGCTTGGGCATTGTGGATTGGGGTAGTGTAATGGAGTGAGCACCTGCCTCTGTTGCAGAAAGTTGTATTTTCAAATCCAGTGATAGAAAGTTGTTTTTGAGATTTTTTTGGAGAAACATGAACGTCTAATTCTGATTTGAGACTGTAAGAGCTTGTTACACGCACACGCACACACACACACACACACACAATTAGACATATTACTACCACTATGCTATTCTTATTTGATTATTGATTGCTATTACCATAAGTATATTTCTATTTATCCTGCTACTGGTCACTATTACTCCTGTTTACATGTATATATTAGCACTAGTGTACAGTATTACCATAATAATTTATATATTCCTGCTACCAGTCACTTTCCAGCCCTGTTTACAAGTATTTCCGCCTATCACACCTACACTGACGTTATTGCACACAGACACATACTAAAGTAAATTAGCTAGAAAGATGTGTCGGCATCGAGTTATTGTCTCTGGGCCCCTCCCAGTTAGGGGGAGTGATAAGCTCTACAGGACCAAGCCTGGCCTGCTGAGGAGTGACGGACTCCATCCTAGCTGGAGGGGTGCTCTCATCTTATCTATCAACATAGAAGGGCTCTAACTCCTTTAGCTCCACAATGAGATAGGGTGATGTTAGCCAGCCTGCTAGCTAGGTGGAGTCCGCTACTAGCACAGTCAGTGTAATCAGCTCAGCTATCCCCATTGAGACTGTGTCTGTGCCTCAATCTAGGTAGGGCAAAACTAAACATCCTAGGTCCTGGAAGTGTTTGCGTTAGCAATCTCACTGAAATAAAGACCTCCTCCATTCCTGTCATTATTGAAAGAGATTGTGATATCTCACATCTCAAAATAGGCCAACGTAATGTTTGATTCCTCACTTCCAAGTTAGTCATGGTCAATGTCCTAATCACTGATCATAACCTTGATTTGATTGGCCTGACTGAAACATTGCAAGCCTGATTTTTCTGTGTTAAATGAGGTCTTTCCTCCTGGTTATGCTAGTGACCATATCACCCTTGCATCACACAAATGGGGTGGTGTTGCTAACATTTACAAAAAAATAAAATACAAAAACAACTGCGATTTCATCATTTGAGGTTCTAGTCATGAAATCGATGCAGCCTACTCAATCACTTTTTATACCTACTGGCCTCCTGGGCCATATAGAGCGTTCATTGAGTTTCCTGAATTCATAACGGACCTTGTAGTTATGGCAGATCATATTCAAATGTTTGGTGACTTCAATATTCACATGGAAAGTCCACAGATCCACTCTAAAAGGCTTTCGGAGCCATTATCGACTCCGTGGGTTTTATCCAACAGGTCTCCGG
This sequence comes from Oncorhynchus gorbuscha, assembly GCF_021184085.1. Classification (NCBI taxonomy): domain Eukaryota; kingdom Metazoa; phylum Chordata; class Actinopteri; order Salmoniformes; family Salmonidae; genus Oncorhynchus; species Oncorhynchus gorbuscha. Next base: position 79,415,571 of record NC_060178.1, on the reverse strand, counting down.
ACCTATGCATTTCTACAGTCAACTCTTGAATCTAGTTTTGTCCCATGGAATAAATATTGTGGGATTTAAATGTTTTTTTCTATAATCATGGACTATCGGACCATCTTATTACGTTTGCATTCGCAACAAATAATCTGCTCAGACCCCAACCAGGGATTATCAAAAGCCGTTCTATAAATTCTCGGACAATCCAAAGATTCCTAGATGCCCTTCTAGACTACCTCCACCTACCCAAGGAAGTCAGAGTACAAAAATCGGTTAACCACCTAACTGAGTGAGGATCTAAATTTAAACTTGCGTAATACTCTAGATGCATTCAATCCCCTAAAAACAAAAACAAAAATTCACAAGAAATGAATTCCTAGTATACAGAAAATACACGAGCCCTGAATCAAGCTTCCAAAAAATTGGAACGGAAATGGCGATCCACCAAACTGGAACTCTTCCGACTAGCTTGATAAGACAGTACTGTGCAATATCGAAGAACCCTCACTGCTGCTGGATCAGCCTTTTTTTCCAACCTAATTGAGGAGAATAAGAACAATCCAAAATGTTTAACTATCTAAAAAGCAGCATTCCCCAAGAGAGGATGGCTTTTACTTCAGCAGTGAGGAATCATGATCATTAGAAAGTGAATTATGGACCCCTCTTTGAATCTGAGTATTTATCCAAAGCCAGAGGTCTAAGGCACTGAGGCATCATTACAGACCCAGGTTTGATCCTGGGCCGCGACTGGTAGACTCATGAGAGTGTTGTCTGAGTTAGGGGAGGGTTTGGCTGTCTGGGATTTCCTTGTCCCATTGCCCTCTAGTGACTCCTTGTGGTGGTCCGGGGCACATGCATGCTGACTTGTGTCGCCAGTTGTACAGTGTTTCAGCTGACACATTGGTGCGGCTGGGTTCTGCGTTAAGCGAGCAGTATGAAAATAAGCAGTGTGGCTTGGCAGGGTCGTGTTTCAGAGGACGCATGGCTCTTGACCTTCACCTCTCCCAAGTCCGTACGGGAGTTGCAGCGATGGGACAATACCGTGTATATATACTATGTATACATATATATTCACTAAACTGGATCTCAGGAGTGCTTATAATTTGGTGCGTATTCGGGAGGGAGATGAGTGGAAAACTGCATTTAGCACTACTTCGGGCCATTATGAGTACCTCGTCATGCCATACGGTTTAAAGAATGCTCCAGCTATATTTCAATCCTTCGTGGATGAAATTCTCAGAGACCTGCACGGACAGGGTGTAGTGGTGTATATTGACGATATTTTGATCTACTCCGCTACACGCACTGCGCATGTATCTCTTGTACGCAAGGTTCTTAGACGACTGCTGGAGCATGACCTGTATGTGAAGGCGGAGAAATGTGAGTTTTCCAAACAATCAGTTTCCTTCCTGGGTTATCGCATTTCCAGCTCTGGTTTGGTAATGGAGGGTGACCGCGTAAAGGCCGTGCGTAATTGGCCGACTCCGACCACGGTAAAGGAGGTGCAGCGGTTCTTGGGATTTGCCAATTACTACCGGAGTTTTATCCGGGGTTTTGGTCAGGTAGCTGCCCCTATTACCTCACTGCTGAAGGGGGGGCCGGTGCGTTTGCAGTGGTCAGCAGAGGCGAACGGAGCTTTTCATAAGTTGAAGGCGATGTTTACTGAGGCGCCGGTGTTGGCACATCCGGACCCTTCTTTGGCGTTTATAGTAGAGGTGGACGCATCCGAGGCTGGGGTTGGAGCGGTGCTCTCACAGCGTTCGGGTGCGCCACCGAAGCTCCGCCCCTGTGCCTTTTTTCGAAGAAACTCGGGCCAGCGGAGCGGAATTATGATGTGGGGGATAGGGAGTTGTTGGCTATGGTTAAGGCCCTGAAGGTGTGGAGACACTGGCTTGAGGGGGCTAAGCACCCTTTCCTTATCTGGACTGACCATCGTAACCTGGAGTATATCCGATCAGCTAGGAGACTGAATCCTCGTCAGGCAAGGTGGGCCATGTTTTTCACCAGATTTCGTTTCACTATCTCGTATAGACCAGGTTCCCTCAACACTAAGGCTGAGGACAGGTCCATTGATCCTACTCCCATCATTCCGGCAGCTAAGCTGGTGGCACCAGTAGTATGGGATGTGGACGCGGACATCGAGTGGGCGCTAAGGGAGGAACCTGCGCCTCCACAGTGTCCAGAGGGTTGTAGGTACGTGCCGCTGGCTGTCTGTGATCAATTGATTCGATGGGCTCATTGTCTACCCTCGTCGGGTCACCCAGGTATTTATAGGACAGTGAGAGGTCTTGAGAGGAAGTACTGGTGGCCCACTTTGAGGAGGAATGTGCGATTCTATGTTTCCTCCTGTTCGGTGTGCGCCCAGAGTAAGGCTCCTAGACACCTGCCAAGAGGTAAATTACAACCTCTTCCCGTACCACAACGGCCGTGGACCCATCTATCGGTGGATTTTCTTACTGACCTTCCCCCCTCTCAGGGTAACACTACAATCCTGGTCATTGTGGATCGGTTCTCTAAGTCCTGCCGTCTTATCCCATTGCCCGGTCTCCCTACGGCCCTACAGACTGCGGAAGCTCTTTTCACCCATGTCTTCCGGCACTACGGGGTGTCAGAGGATATAGTTTCTGATCGGGGCCCCCAATTTATCTCCGTGTTTGGAGGGCATTTTATGGAACGTCTGGGGGTCTCGGTCAGCCTGACCTCAGGGTATCACCCGGAGAGTAATGGTCAGGTGGAGAGAGTTAACCAGGAGGTGGGTAGGTTTCTGTGGTCTTATTGCCAGGACCGGCCAGGGAGTGGGCGAGATATATTCCCTGGGCAGAAATAGCCCAGAACTCACTAAGCCACTCCTCTACCAACATGTCACCATTTGAGTGCGTGTTGGGGTACCAGCCAGTCCTGGCACCGTGGCATCAGAGCCAGACTGAGGCTCCTGAGGTGGAGGAGTGGGTACAGCGCTCTAAGGAGACCTGGAGGGCGGTCCAAGAGTCATTACGCCAAGCGACCGAGCGCTGACCGTCACCGCAGTGAGGCCACCTTGTTTGCACCTGGGGACAGGGTCTGACTCTCGACCCGAAACCTGCCCCTCCGCTTGCCCTGCCGGAAGCTGGGTCCGCAGTGAATAGGGCCATTTAAAGTCCTGAGGAGAATAAATGAGGTTTGTTATCGATTATTACTTCCTTCGTATTATCGTATTAACCCTTCATTTCATGGGTCTCTTCTCAGGCCGGTGGTAGCTGGTCCCATGCAGAAATATGAGGTTCCGGAGGTTCCTCCGCCCCCTCTGGACATCGAGTGGTCCCCGGCGTACAAGATACGAGCTATTCTGGACTCGAGACGCCGGGTGAGGGGCTTGCAGTACCTCGGGGTACGGTCCGGAGGAGAGGTGCTGGGTTCCGGTGAGGGATATTCTAGACCCATCTATGTTGAGTGAATTCCATCGCCTCCGTCCGGATCGCCAGCGCCTCGGCCCCCGGGTCGTCCCCGAGGCCAGCGTCGGCGCGCTGCGGGAGCTGTGCGTCAGGAGGGGGGTACTGTCACAAATATTACCAAAGGTGACTCCCCTTCTTGTTCGGGTGGCGCTCGGAGGTCGTCGTCGCCAGTCTACTAGCTATCGCCGATCCGTTGTTCTGTGTTCGTTTAGTTCTGTCTAATTGGTAGCACCTGTTTCTTGTTTGGTTGTTAGGATAGGGTTATATATAGTCTGTTCAGCCCGCTTCTGTTTCGTGCGGGCTTGTTCTCCTGTTTCCTTGTTTGAGTGTTATTTTGTTGGCTTTTGGGTTTCACACTGTCCGTTTATATTTCTGTTCATTTGTGTTTCCACTTTTGTGCATGTTATGTTTCCAGGATATTAAAGCGTGTTGTTTTTCCCACTTCTTTTGCTCTCTGCGCCTGACTCCACACCTCTTCACTCATTTACTCGTAACAGCTTCCTGTTAATGCGAGGGTGGATTTCAATGTTTTACTGCTAACCTACAAAGAATTACATAGACTTGCTCCTACCTATCTCTCTGATTTGTTCCTGCCGTACATGCCTAAACATACGCTACGTTCACAAGACGTAGGCCTCCTTCTTGTCCCTTAAATTTCTAAGCAAACAGCTGGAGAAAGGGCTTTCTCCTATAGAGCTTCATTTTTATGGAATGGGCTGCCTATCTATGTCAGAGACGCAGACTCCATCTCGATCTTTAAGTCTTTATTGAAGACTCATCTCTTCAGTAGGTCATATGATTGAGTGTATTCTGGCCCAATGGATGTGAAGGTGAACAGCAAGGCTCTGGAGCGACGAACCGTGCTTGCTGTCTCTGCCTGCCCTGCTCTCCTCTATCCACTGGGATTCTCTGCCTCTGATGCTATTACGGGGGATGAGTCACTGGCTTACCGTACCTTCCTAGGCTCCTGCCTTTCAAGGGAATTTTTCCTAGCCACTGTGCTTCTACATCTGCATTGCTAGCTTTTTGGGGTTTTAGCCTGGGTTTCTGTATATGATACTTTGTTAAATTTAATTTGATTTGAAAACCCATATACTTACATGTAAATAAACACACTCACCATCATGCACACACCCACCCGCCCACCACTTGTGCTGCTGCCATACTGTGTCATGACATTGGCCTGGGGGGTAGGTTTATGACAGTCTTAAATACCTCTTTCCCCCTTTTTCTTCTCTCTACCCTTCTGAGATTACATTGGCAAAACAATTGGTTAACATAGAGATTCTGGGAACATCAGTAGGTGGGGAGAAATTAACTATATTTTGGAAATCCGAACAATTGAACATATGCGGTGGTACTTGAATATGATGTCAGTTTGATTGTCATGAGACATTCTCATCAATGATAAGATGACATAAACTCTACAGTGGAAAGTCTACACATCAGAGTTATCAGATTCACATGGAATTGTTGTTCAATTTAAACGCTTGAATATGAAATTATTCGTGATGAGATGAAATGTGATGTTCGCTTCTAAAATGTGAGATTTGTGTTTTCATAAGATATGGCTCTGCTCAATCAGTGGCCCACCCCTGTGAAGGGACATGGGCTATAAAACTTTTCAAACATGCCCTCCTCTCACTTCCTATATAAGCCCTTGACGACAATATAACTTCCTGTTCCAGGGATGTAGGACGGCGGTCCGATGTCAGAATGGTTCAGATATTAACTACAGAACGAAGCCAACATCAACGTGAGCTTTGGTTGAACATTGAACTCTTATTCACTACAGAAGTGATACCTCCTAGCCGTTGAGTTAGCAACAGCAGATGCAACGAGGGTTAGGAAGGAACAGACAGAGTATCCCGTCTATCACCCATCTACGTTACTACAACGTATCCAATTGACAATCAGAGACATTCTTCAAAGGACTCGATTGGGCAACACGGCTTTCCATCTACAACCAACCTACCGAAGCGCAGCTCAGAGTAAATATTTATTGCATTTTCCTTTTCCAAATGGGCGGTAATTTAGAATGCATAAGATACTGTATTTACGATAGCACAGCTTCGCTTTTGTTCCTGTCGTCCCGCTCCTTCACTCAAACCCAGCCACTTTGCCTTTGTGTAACAAGATGTCATATCTGTTCCGCCCGCTAGGGACGTTTTCCTTACGACGTAAATTGTAATAACGTTATGATTGAATTATGTGTATGTGTAATTCTGTGTGATTAGTTAGGAATTTAGTAAATAAATAATTAAACCCAATTTTGCATTGCTGATTCAAATTGTTAGCCAGGGTTCGTGCAGATAACCAAGAATGTACAACTTTCAGATGAGACTGAAGTAAGATGACGATTGATATTGACTGCTATTGATGTAAAATATTACTAGGTCTTTAAGAGTTTATTCGGGAAGATAACAGCTCTATAAATATTATTTTGTGGTGCCCGACTCTCTAGTTAATTATATTTACATGATTAGCTCAATCAGGTGATATTAATTAGAGAGAAATTATTTTATAGAATAGCATGTCATGTCACTTAATCCGGCATAGCCAAAGACACGACAACTGTTTACAATCATTATTATTATTATTATTTATCCTGCTGCCAGTGACATTCTCCCAATGCTTGCCTACATATCCACCTCAATACTCCAGTATCCCTGCACATTGTACATTTGGTACTTACCCTCTATATTGCTACCTCTCTTATTTCTTATGTCTCGTGTAAAAATGTTTTTAATCAGTTATACTGTTTTGATATTGAATACTGAACTGTTGGGTAGGGCTTGTAAATTAGGTAATTATGACTGTGACAAAACTTGAAAAACACACAAACACATACATACAGTTGAAGTTAGAAGTTTACATACATCTTAGCCAAATACATTTAAACTCAGTTTTTCACAATTCCTGACAATTAATCAGAGTAAAAATTCCCTGTTTTAGGTCAGTTAGGATCACCACTTTTTTATTTAAAAAAAAATGTAAACCTATTTTTGGTTACTACACAATTCCACATGTGTTATTTCATAGTTGTGATGTCTTCCCTATTATTCTACAATGTAGAAAATAGTAACCATGGAATGATTAGGTGTGTCCACACTTTTGACTGGCAATGTATATGAACCAGGAACAAACCTGCTTAGCTGATACAGGAACCACATCACCCATCCTTGTGGTTGAATAGACACAGGTGCTTGGCACATCTTATGACCAAACAAACATCAACCTCATCCAAGTATGAGATTTATAGACAACGATAGACAAGGACGTCCTGGGTGCTGTGAGACTTGGAGACTGTTGGATATGTTTATTTGCTTTCTGAAACATTCCAAGTTAATATTAGGAGGAATTCTCATGTCCTTTCATGTCTGGAAGGGAGCATGATGGGATTGGATGTTAGTGTGTGTCTCCTCCTGTGGTTAGGCAAACAGCGGGTAGAAGGGTGTTTGTGGTGGCACAAAGCCTGGTCATGCTGACACACATACACATACATACCAAGAAGATCTCACAGTTTGACAAGGTTTGACTTCAGTATTCAACGTTTGTCCCAGGGGGGTAAACATCACATTTCTACAGTTAAGTGTAGAAATTAATTCCAAATATCCAATATCACTGTGATTGAACACACAACCCTCCACGATGGGAATAGCACTCACCATTGCCCCTATTGGCCAATTTTGAAGCTGTCTCCCAATGTCCTGGAGTATTGTTGAATATCACCTTGGATCTTGGGTGACCTGGCTGCATGCGCACACACTCTATGGACATTATTATTTATTTTACTAGACAAGTCAGTTAAGAATGAATTCTTATTTTCAATGACAGCCTAGGTACATCGGGTTAACTGCCCTATTCAGGGGCAGAACATCTGATTGTTCACCTTGTCGGCTCTGGTATTCGATCTTGGAACCTTTCGGTTATTAGTCCAACACTAACCACTAGGCTACCTGCCACCCTACTTTTGATTGTGGTGCAATATATAGGGAATAGCCATTTGGGATGCAACCCCAGTCGTCAAAAACTGGGTAGCTTTCCAACAAAATGGACAGTTCAGCGTTCCAGAAAGGCCGTAGCACCAATGGAAATTCCAGATAGCTCTAACTGCTGAAAACAGGCCACACACAAACAAATGCACGCACGCCCACAGAAAAGCAACCACACACTCTCTCTCTCTCTCTCTCTCTCTCTCTCTCTCTCTCTCTCTCTCTCTCTCTCTCTCTCTCTCTCTCTCTCTCTCTCTCTCTCTCTCTCTCTCTCTCTCTCTCTCTCTCTCTCACACAGTCCAGGCAGGATGGGACTGCGGCTGGGCCACCCACTGACCCAGTGTCTCCATGATGTTTATCCTGTAGAGTTGGCCGTGTTGTTGGCCCTGTTCAAAGGAGGAGTCAGACAGCTCCTATATCCTTTTAACGACTTCTCTTCTCTCTCTCCTCAAAGTCAACAGTCTGTCAGGGCTCTGAACCCATTTGAGGAGAGGTTTTACACACATCCAAAATAATAACACAAAATAGTGTTATGAGACAAAGGGAGAGGAAAACACGGTCCAATAAATAGTGAAAAGGGGAATGTTCACTCGTGGTTTTGCATCACCTAAGCTATATAAGCGAACTAACGCTTCCAGCGCTGTAGAAGCTGTGTTTATTATGCTCTTGTCTGGGACAATATTGACAATCCGGAGTTCCAATGCGGAAATGGTTTGCTATAGCGGAGGATTACAGGAATGACATGGCTATGCTTCGCAAGCAAATCTCAATTCTGTGCAAATTTCTAGGTAAAACTCTCCTATGGCTGGACACCGCTCGGGCCTGATCGATGCTTCCTCTCCTTGTCGAATATCCCTATCCAAGTGGCCTGTGCTACCTGTAACTTGCAGCGGAATGCTGCTTTGCTGCACTGGTGCCTTATATATCTGCACCTTCATCACTTGGATTGCCTGTGCCAGCGACGGCAGATTCTCTGGTCTGATGAAACCAAGATTGAACACTTTGGCCCGAATGACAAGTGTCGCGTCTGGCGGGAAACCTAGCACCATCCCTATGGTGAAGCATTGTGGTGGCAGCATCATGTTGTGGGGATGTTTTTGTTGTGGGGACTGGGAGAATCAGAATCGAGGGAAAGATGAACGGTGCAAAGTACAGAGAGATATTTGATGAAAACTTTCTCCAGAGCGCTCAGGACCTTCGACTGGGGGCGAAGGTTCACCTTCCAACAAGACAACAACCCTAAGCACACAGCAAAGACAACACAGGAATGGCAATCGGGTATGTAATCCATTTTAGAATAAGAGTGTAATGTCACAAAATGTGGGAAATAGTCATGGGGTCTGAATACTTTCCGAATGCACTGTATGGGTTCCTTTTGTCCAGGTGGAAAGGGCATGACATGACAAACTTAGGCATGACATTCTGGCAACGAACGCTGAGACTACACATTCAAGTATAACTGATCAAATTACGAAAGACAAGCATTTTAATTTTGAATTCCGTAAAGTGAGTGTCGAAGAAGTGAAAAAATGATTGTTGTCGATCAACAATGACAAACCACGGGGTTCTGACAACTTGAATAGAAAATGGATGAGGATAATAGCGGATGATATTGCCACTCCTATTTGCCATATCTTCAATGTACTGTAAGCATACTAGAAAGTGTGTGCCATCGGGCCTTTAGGGAAGCAAGAGTAATTCCACTACCCAAGAAAAGTAAAGCCTCCTTTACTGGCTCAAATAGCCAACCAATCAGCCTATTACCAACCCTAAGTAAACTTTTGAAAAACATAGTGTTTGACGAGATACAATTTCCCCCCTTCCTCTCAGGTGGGATCTTCACCCAGGAGGGAAAGTCATGACACTAGCTAGTCAACGTTAGCCAGTTAGCTTGGGATGTTGACTGCTGTTTTTAGGTCAGCTTGCTAATGTTACGTTTATGATCTGTCTAGTAATATTATTCATATCTCAGAGCCATTTGCTTTGCTAGTTATAGCCTAATGTTAGCTAGCTAACATTGAACCTGGTTGGTCAGCTGGGTAGTAACGTCATGAGTTGGGATTATGGCTCATTGTTTACCTAGCTAGCTAACTACATTCCTTAACAAAAGACTCTGTTGATAGACGTAGCTGGTAAATTCACTCTGTCTATCTACACTTCTACTCAATTTCAGAGCACTGTGTAAAGCTGTCATCAAGGCAAAGTGTGGCAACTTTGAAAATCTCAAATAAAAATATACTTTGATTTGTTTAACACTTTTTTGGTTACTAGATGATTCCATATGTGTTATTTCATAGTGTTGATGTCTTCCCTATTATTATACAATGTAGAAAATAGTACAAATAAAGAAAAACCTTGAATGAGTAGGTGTGTCCAAACTTTTGATTGGTACTGTATACCACATCTGTCACCGGCTTTATCAGTAAGTGCATCGATAACATCGTCCCCAAATCGACCGTACGTACATACCCCACCCAGAAACCATGGATTACAGGCAACATCCGCACTGAGTTAAAGGGTAGAGCTGCTGCTTTCAAGGAGCGGGACTCTAACCCAGACGCTTTAAGAAATCCCACTATGTGTCATGTATTGTCATGTATTGTCATGTCTTGTCCCTGTGCTTTCTCTTCTCTTCGTTTCCCCCTGCTGTCGTATTAGGTTTCTTTCTCTCTCTCTATCCCTCTCTCTCTCTATCGTTCCGTTCCTGCTCCCAGCTGTTCCTCATTCTCCTAACGACCGCGTTTACTCTCTCACACCTGTCCCCTATTTTGCCCTCTGATTAGGTCCCTATTTCTCTCTCGGTTTCTGCCTCTGTCCTTGTCGGATTCTTGTTTGCTGTTTGCTGTGTCCTTGTTCTGTCCTGTCGTGTTTTGCCTTTTCATCAGATGCTGCGTGTGAGCAGGTGTCTCTGTCCGCTACGGCCCGCGCCTACCCGAAGGGACCTGCAGTCTGTTGCCGCTTATCCTGCAATTCTCCTCAACAACTAAGAGGATTTATGTTTTCCCTGTTTGGACATTTCCTGTTAAGGATTGAGGATTATGTTTTCTCTGTTTGGACTTAAATAAACTCAGTTTCTGTTAAGTCGCTTTTGGGTCCTCACTCACCTGCATAACACTATGACCTCCGACGACACATAAAATACAGGACTAAGATTGAATCCTATTACACCGGTTCTGACGCTTGTTGGATGTGGCAGGGCTTGCAAACTATTACTCACTACAAAGGGAAGCCCAGCCGCGAGCTGCCCAGGGAAACAAGCCTACCAGATGAGCTAAATGACATCTATGCGTGCTTCGAGGCAAGCAACACTGGAAGCATGCATGAGAGCACCAGCTGTTCTGGCTAAATCATGTTATGGGTATACCTGTAATCGTTAAGGACTGGGGAGTTTTTCATGATAAAAAATACATGGAATGGAGGTAAGCAGAGGATAACCTTGTTCAGTCTGCATTCAACCAGACACTGGGAGATGAATTCACATTTCAGGAGGACAATAACCTAAATTGCAAGGCCATACTGGAGTTGTTTACCCCTGAAGACAGTAAATGTTCCTGAGTGGCCAAATTACAGTTTTGACTTAAATCTACTTGAAAATCTATGGCAAGACCTGAAAATGGTTGTCTAGCAATGATCAATAAACAATTTGACAGAGCTTGAAGAATTTAGAAAATAATAACGGGCAAATGTTGCACAACCTAGGTGTGGAAAGCTTTAATAAGAGGTTTACCCAGAAAGACTCACAGCTGTAATCGCTGCCAAAGCTACTTCTACAAAGTATTGACTCAGGAGTATACAGTAATACTTATGTACTGTACATGTGACATTTCTGTATTCCATTTTAAATACATTTGCAAAAATGTCTAAAAACATCTTTTAACTTTATCATTATAGGGTATTGTGTGTAGATAGGTGAGAAAAAGTATTTGTTTAAACAACTTTGAAGTCAGGTTGTAACACAACAAAATGTCGAATAAGTCGAGGGGTATGAATATTTCCTGAAGGCACTGTAGAAACCAAAACTATGCATATTATACATTAGGATAAAAAAGTAAGCATGTTTCATCTGTGTGTGTGTGTGTGTGTGTGTGTGTGTGTGTGTGTGTGTGTGTGTGTGTGTGTGTGTGTGTGTGTGTGTGTGTGTGTGTGTGTGTGTGTGTGTGTGTGTGTGTGTGTGTGTGTGTGTGTGTGTGTGTGCTTCCCCCTCCACCCCACACACACAACCCACACACACCTTTAAAAAATACACTTTCATAATTCATAACTCGAAATTCATACCATACCAACTGTCTCTGTTGTCAACATTTATAGGCCTATTTATTTTCTGCAACAACACAATCACTCATCACATTTTGTAAGCAAGTATAAGTGCCAGTGACTCCTGGGGGAAAGAGTGGCTATCAGCTGATCGTCGGAAATGATGTGAATCTGCTAGCTAGCTAGTTAGCTATGCTGTCAGACACATTAATAAGAGACCAGAAAGAGATGCTTTATGAATGCATCAGTTTGCATTCCGAATATTCAGGAGAATGCATTCATTCAATCATAATGGAAATCAGACCTCCCCAACCAGTACTTTAACCGAGCAATGTAACATCCACTGGTAAACCAAAAGACAGTAATTTCCAAACCCCCGAAAATATCTATATGGATATATAATATATATATGGATTCAGTCTAACATTAACCAAATATAAGCACACGTCTTGGCAATACAGTGTGCCTGTGTCAATCGACAACAGGAACTCACAAACACACACACACACACGAACACATGCAAACACGCACACACTGACACAGCTCTCATTTCCATCTATAGCAAGAACTTGACTGGCAGCTCCTTGTCAAGAGCGTGACTTGTATTTTTTTGCTAACTCTACACCAGAGCAAGGACTACCACAGACCCAAACACACACTGACTTGTAGTCAACACTGTCTTGTGTGAGTGAGAGTTTCCTCTGTGGAGATGGGAGAGCCATCCAGAAAGACAACCATCTCTGCAGCACTCCACCAATCAGGCCTTTATGGTAGACTGGACAGACGGAAGCCGCTCCTCAGTTAAAGGCACATGACAGTCTGCCATAAAGGCCTGATTGGTGGAGTGCTGCAGAGATGGTTGTCTTTCTGAATGGTTCTCCCATCTCCACAGAGGAATTCTGGAGCTTTGTCAAAGTGACCATCGGGTTCTTGGTCACCTCCCTGACCATTGCTCCGTTTGGCGGTCAGCTCTAGGAAGAGTCTTGGTGGTTCCAAACTTCTTCCATTTAAGAATGATGGCCATGGTGTTCTTGGGGACCTTCAATGCTGCATAAATGTTTTGGTACCCTTCCCCAGATCTGTGCCTCAACACAATCCTGTCTCGGATGCTCTACTGACAATTCCTTCGACCTCATGGCTTGGTTTTTACTCTGACATAAACTGTCAGCTGTGGGACCTTATATAGATGGGTGTGTGCCTTTCCAAATCATGTCCAATCATTTGAATTTACCACAGGTGGATTCCAATCAAGTTGTAGAAAGGATGATCAATGGAAACAGGATGCAGCTGAGATCAATTTCGTGCCTCATATCAAAGGGTCTGAATACACATGTAAATAAGGTATTTCTGTTTTTCATTTGTACTAAATGTGGAACATTTATTAAACATTTAGCAAATTTTGTTTTTGCTTTTTCATTATGGGGTGTTGTGTCTAAATTGTTGAGTAATTGTTTTTTATTTAAAAATGTTAGAATGACCTGCAATGTAACAAAATGTGAAAAATGTCAAAGTGTTTGAATACTTTCCAAAGGCACTGTATATCAGGTTTGAGTACAAATGTAATCCCATGACATTCAAAGGAATTCAAAACATGACAGGCTTAATTTTCTTTGTACACATCTTTTTAAAAACATTTGAAAAATTGTAGCCTCAAATACAAATAAAAAAACGATTGTCTTTGCAAAAGCCTAAACGTGAGTGTTTGTCTCAGCTGACCATCTTTGACTATGGACTGATGGTGTCACTAACGTTGCAGCAACAACACACACACAGGGGGAATATGTGGAAGCCTGCAATTGGATATACATCCATTCAGGCAATCGGAGGGAAGCTGCTGGATTCAAGTTTCCTATTGTGTGGAGGCTATTCTAGTATTGAATCTTATTTGAATTCAGAATGGCTGGAGTCTGTTGGTGTTTCTATGTGCGTTTGCGTGCGTGCGTGCATACATGTGTGTGAGAGGATGGGGGGGAAAGAGAGAGGGAGGGTGGATAAGGAGTAAAGGAGGGAGGGAGGGATGGATAAGGAAAACCTAGTGGTAGCAAGAGAAACTTGCTATCCATGAATAGTTTATCGAATAGCTTATCCTAAAAGGTCCCAAACTGCTTCTGTACCGTTTGGCACTCACACACACTCTGATGATAAATGTTTAATAAAGCGCTCACTACAGGTAGTGAATTATATTCACAAGTGCTATGACTCATACACGCTCCCTCTCTCTCACACACACAGACACAAACAAATAAATGAACTACTGTATGATGGCTACAGTGAATTAGCAGGTGAAACGGGATGTGAAACTTCAACCCTACCCATTGGGCACAAACTGTTTAATAATTTTTCAACGTATTGTGATGTGTAATCAATGTGTAAAATACTATGGATTTGAAAAAAATCCTCAAATGTTGTTTTGAGGGTGAAATTACGGAGGTAGTTTTGTCCGATCAAAAAAAGGGGGCTAAATAATTTTCCAAAAAACACAAATATTTCTTGGGCTTACTTATATCCCGTAGAGGCTAGGTAACACTGTCACCACCGATACCCGTACAAATCAGCTGGGCTAGACAATCTGGACGCTCTCTTTCTAAAATTATCCGCCACTATTGTTGCAACCCCTATTACCGGTCTGTTCAACCTCTCTTTTGTATCATCCGAGATCCCTAAAGATTGGAAAGCTGCCGCGGTCATCCCCCTCTTAAAATGGGCTGAGACTCTAGACCCAAACTGTTACAGACCTATATCCATCCTGCCCTGTCTTTCTAAAGTCTTCGAAAGCCAAGTTAATAAACAGATCACTGACCATTACGAATCCCACCGTACCTTCTTCGCTGTGCAATCCTGTTTCCGAGCTGGTCACGGGTGCACCTCAGCCACACTCAAGGGACTAAAAGATATCATAACTGCCATCGATAAAAGACAGTACTGTGCATCGACCTGGCCAAGGCTTTCGATTCTGAAAATCACAGTATTCTTATCGGCAGACTAAACAGCCTTGGTTTATCAAATGACTGCCTCGCCTGGTTCACCAACTACTTCTGAGTGTCACGAATATTACCGAAGGTGGCTCCCCTTCTTGTTCGGGTGGCGCTCGGCGGTCGTCGTCACCGGTCTACTATGCTTTGTTCCGTGTTCGTTTGGTTTTGTCTAATTGTTTTCACCTGTTCATTGTTTGGTTGTTAGGGTGGTGTTATTTAAGTTTGTTTAGCCCGCTTCTGTTTGTGCGGGCTTGTAACTATAGTTTTGACAAGTCGGTTAGGACATCATTTTTCAAACTTTTGTTTACAGACAGATTATTTCACTTATAATTCACTGTATCATAATTCCAGTGGGTCAGAAGTTTACATACACTAAGTTGACTGTGCCTTTAAACAGCTTGGAAAATTTCAGAAAATGATTTCCTGGCTTTAGAAGCTTCTGATAAGCTAATTGACATCATTTGAGTCAATTGGAGGTGTACCTTTGGATGTATTTCAAGGCCTACCTTCAAACTCAGTGCCTCTTTACTTGACATCATGTTAAAATCAGTGCATGGAGAATGCTGTTAATTCTATCAGAAAAAAGAAAGTAGATTTTTGGTAGATTCTTGGAACCAACAGGTTTGCTAGACCTTATTCATGGTTTCTTCTCACGTACCAGTAATGGAATTATGTAGGGAATTAAGTCAAGGTCAGAATATGGATTATTGTTATCTCCACCACACCTTAATTTCTTAGATCTCCACCCCAAACAATAGCATGCTATTCTCATGCTTCAGAGTGAAAAGTGCATAAAAAGGAATTAAGTCCCATTTACACATACTTAACTCTGGTCGGAATCGGAGCCATATAGCATTTGCATAGCCATCAACAGTTATTGTTTCAATTGAACCCAGGACAAGGTTTCAACGAAACATAGACGTATAGGCCTCGGGTTTCAAGATCTGGTTAATTTCAATTGTAATGACATTTAGTGATGTTGAATTGTGTTTAGTTGTAATATGCAGTTTTTTGTTTTTTTACGTGTTATTTCTTACATTAGTACCCCAGGTCATCTTAGGTTTCATTACATACAGTCGAGAAGAACTACTGAATATAAGATCAGCGTCAACTCACCATCAGTACGACCAAGAATATGTTTTCCGCGACGCGGATCCTGTGTTCTGCCTTACAAACAGGACAACGGAATGGATCGCATGCAGCGACCCAAGGAAACGACTCCGAAAAAGAGGGAAACGCGGCGGTGTTCTGGTCAGACTCCGAAAAAGGGCACATCGCGCACCACTTCCCAGTATTCTTCTTGCCAATGTCCAGTCTCTCGACAACAAGGTTGATGAAATCCGAGCAAGGGTGGCATTCCAGAGGGACATCAGAGACTGCAACATTCTTTGCTTTACGGAGACATGGCTTACTGGGAAAACGCTATCCAGGGTGGTGCAGCCAACGGGTTTCTCCACGCATCGCGCCAACAGAAACAAACATCTCTCTGGTAAGAAGAGTGGCGGGGGCGTATGCCTCATGACTAACGGGACATGGTGTGATGAAGGAAACATACAGGAACTCAAGTCCTTCTGTTCACCTGATTTAGAATTCCTCACAATCAAATGTAGACCGCATTATCTTCCAAGAGAATTCTCTTCGATTATAATCACAGCCGTATATATCCCCCCCCAAGCAGAGACATCGATGGCTCTGAACGAACTTTATTTAACTCTTTGCAAACTGGAAAACATTTATCCGGAGGCTGCATTCATTGTAGCTGGGGATTTTAACAAAGCCAATCTGAAAACAAGACTCCCTAAATTTTATCAGCATATCGATTGCGCAACCAGGGGTGGTAAAACCTTGGATCATTGTTACTCTAACTTCCGCGACGCATATAAGGCCCTGCCCCGCCCCCTTTCGGGAAAGCTGACCACGACTCCATTTTGCTGATCCCTGCCTACAGGCAGAAATTAAAACAAGAGGCTCCCACGCTGAGGTCTGTCCAACGCTGGTCAGACCAAGCTGACTCTACACTCCAAGACTGCTTCCATCACGTGGACTGGGACATGTTTCGTATTGCGTCAGATGGGAATATTGACGAATACGCTGATTCGGTGTGCGAGTTCATTAGAACGTGCGTCGAAGATGTCGTTCCCATAGCAACGATAAAAACATTCCCTAACCAGAAACCGTGGATTGATGGCAGCATTCGAGTGAAACTGAAAGCGCGAACCACTGCTTTTAATCAGGGCAAGGTGTCTGGCAACATGACTGAATACAAACAGTGCAGCTATTCCCTCCGCAAGGCTATTAAACAAGCTAAGCGTCAGTACAGAGACAAAGTGGAATCTCAATTCAATGGCTCAGACACAAGAGGCATGTGGCAGGGTCTACAGTCAATCACGGACTACAAGATGAAATCCATTTGTGTGTGTGTGTGTGTGTGTGTGTGTGTGTGTGTGTGTGTGTGTGTGTGTGTGTGTGTGTGTGTGTGTGTGTGTGTGTGTGTGTGTGTGTGTGTGTGTGTGTGTGTGTGTGTGTGTGTGTGTGTGTGTGTGTGTGTGTGTGTGTGTGTGTGTGTGTGTGTGTGTGTGTGTGTGTGCATTGTCTTCTATATTTTTCGTAGCTGTTGATTTAACACCAGAAAAAGATGCTGACACTAAGACCACACTCAATGAGCTGTATAGCGCCATAAGCAAACAAGAAAATGCTCAATCAGCAGCGGAACTCCAAGTGGTCAGCAATTTTAATGTAGGGAAACTGAAATCAGTCTTACCTCATTTCTACCAGCATGTCACCTGTGAAACTAGAGGCGACCAAACTCTGAATCACCTTTACTCCACACACATAAACGCAAATAAAGCTCTCCCTCGCCCTCCACTTGACAAATCTGTCCATAACTCTATCCTCCTGATTCCTACTTATAAGCAAATACTCAAACGGGAAGTACCAGTGACGTGCTCAATCCAGAAGTGGGCCGATGAAGTGTATGCTAAGCTACTGTTTTGCTAGTACAGACTGTATTATGTTCTGGGATTCATCTAATGGCGTTGAGGAGTTCATCATATCAGTCACCGGCTTCATAGACATCAATACAGGACTAAGATCGAATGCCAGCCGCGCCCTCAGAGCATGCGCAGACCAGCTGGCCGGTGTGTTTACGGACATATTCAATCAATCCCTATACCAGTCTGCTGTTCCCACATGCTTCAAGAGGGCCACCATTGTTCCTGTTCCCAAAAAAGCTAAGGTAACTGAGCTAAACGACTACCGCCCCGTAGCACTCACTTCCGTCATCATGAAGTGCTTTGAGAGACTAGTCAAGGACCATATCACCTCCACCCTACCTGACACCCTAGACCCACTCCAATTTGCTTACCGCCCAAATAGGTCCACAGACGATGCAATCTCAACCACACTGCACACTGCCCTAACCCACCTGGACAAGAGGAATACCTATGTGAGAATGCTGTTCATCGACTACAGCTCGGCATTCAACACCATAGTACCCTCCAAGCTCGTCATCAAGCTCGAGACCCTGGGTCTCGACCCCGCCCTGTGCAACTGGGTACTGGACTTCCTGACGGGCCGCCCCAGGTGGTGAGGGTAGGCAACAACATCTCCTCCCCGCTGATCCTCAACACGGGGCCCCACAAGGGTGCGTTCTGAGCCCTCTCCTGTACTCCCTGTTCACCCACGACTGCGTGGCCACGCACGCCTCCAACTCAATCATCAAGTTTGCGGACGACACAACAGTGGTAGGCTTGATTACCAACAACGACGAGACGGCCTACAGGGAGGAGGTGAGGGCCCTCGGAGTGTGGTGTCAGGAAAATAACCTCACACTCAACGTCAACAAAACTAAGGAGATGATTGTGGACTTCAGGAAACAGCAGAGGGAACACCCCCTATCCACATCGATGGAACAGTAGTGGAGAGGGTAGCTAGTTTTAAGTTCCTCGGCATACACATCACAGACAAACTGAATTGGTCCACTCACACTGACAGCGTCGTGAAGAAGGCGCAGCAGCGCCTATTCAACCTCAGGAGGCTGAAGAAATTCGGCTTGTCACCAAAAGCACTCACAAACTTCTACAGATGCACAATCGAGAGCATCCTGGCGGGCTGTATCACCGCCTGGTACGGCAACTGCTCCGCCCTCAACCGTAAGGCTCTCCAGAGGGTAGTGAGGACTGCACAACGCATCACCGGGGCAAACTACCTGCCCTCCAGGACACCTACACCACCCGTTGTTACAGGAAGGCCATAAAGATCATCAAGGACATCAACCACCCGAACCACTGCCTGTTCACCCCGCTATCATCCAGAAGGCGAGGTCAGTACAGGTGCATCAAAGCTGGGACCGAGAGACTGAAAAACAGCTTCTATCTCAAGGCCATCAGACTGTTAAACAGCCACCACTAACACTGAGTGGCTGCTGCCAACACACTGTCATTGACACTGACCCAACTCCAGCCATTTTAATAATGGGAATTGATGGGAAATGATGTAAATATATCACTAGCCACTTTAAACAATGCTACCTTATATAATGTTACTTACCCTACATTATTGATCTCATATGCATATGTATATACTGTACTCTACATCATCGACTGCATCCTTATGTAACACATGTATCACTAGCCACTTTAACTATGCCACTTTGTTTACTTTGTCTACACACTCATCTCATATGTATATACTGTACTCGATACCATCTACTGTATGCTGCTCTGTACCATCACTCATTCATATATCCTTATGTACATGTTCCTTATCCCCTTACACTGTGTATAAGACAGTAGTTTTGGAATTGTTAGTTAGATTACTTGTTGGTTATCACTGCATTGTCGGAACTAGAAGCACAAGCATTTCGCTACACTCGCATTAACATCTGCTAACCATGTGTATGTGACAAATAACATTTTATTTTATTTGATTTGATTTGATTTGATTTAATAACCAACATTTGAAGGAGATGTACGTGTATCTTCTGCTTGGATAGTTCCATCTGTGCCACTGACGTCTGGCTTTAATTGCAGTTTGTCTAAATATAAAGCATGTATATGTTGGATTCACTTCTTCATGTCACGCCTTGGTCATTATATTTTGTGTTTTTTGTAATTGTTTGGGTAAGCCAGGGTGTGACATGGGTTTATATGTTGTGTTTCGTATTGGGGTTTGTAGTAATTGGGATTGTGTATGATTAGGGGTGTGTCTAGTTAGGCTTGGCTGCCTGGGGCGATTCTCAATCAGAGTCAGGTGCTTGTCCTTGTCTCTGATAGACGTATGGAGTCAAAGAAAAAGACACGCCGGAAAACGGAGAGGCGCTGGTTTAAACAGGCAGCGACAGCTTGAGCAGCAAAGGGAGGATGAATTATTTGGAGAATGGACATGGGAAGACGTGTTGGATGGTAAAGGTTGTTACACTTGGGAGGAGATATTGGCCGGAAGAGATCGCCTCCCATGGGAACAGGTGGAGGCACTAAGGAGAGCAGAGGCAGCGGGAGATAGGAGCCGACGATACGAGGGCCGGAAAAGCAGCCCAAAAGAATTATTGGGGGGGGGAGCTAGAAGGGAGAATAGTTATGCCAGATAGGAGACCTGCGCATACTCCCTGTGCTCACCGTTGGGCTAGAGAGACCGGGCAGGCACCGTGTTATGCTATGGAGCGCACGGTGTTTTCAGTGCAGGAGCATAGCCCGGTGCGGCACATACCAGCTCTTGCTATTGGCCGGGCTAGAGTGGGCATCGAGCCAGGTAAGCTTGGGCAGGCTCGGTGCTCAAGAGCTCCAGTGCTCCTGCACGGTCTGGTCTATCCAGAGCCACCTCTACACACCAGTCCTCCGGTAGCAGCTCCCCGCACCAGGCTTCCTGTGCGTGTCCTAGATCCAGTACCACCAGTTCCAGCACCACGCACCAGTCCTCCAGTGCGCCTCGCCTGTTTAGCGCAGCCAGAGCCTTTCTCCTCTCCTGCACTGCCGGAGTCTCCTGTCTGTCCAGCGCCGCCAGTGCTCCCAGTCGGCCCAGCGCGTCCAGTGCGCCTCGCCTGTTCAGCGCAGCCAGCGCTTTTCTCCTCTCCTGCGCTGCCGGAGTCTCCCGCCTGTTTAGCGCAGCCAGTGCCTTTCTCCTCTCCTGCGCTGCCGGAGTCTCCAGTCTGCCCAGTGCTCCCAGTCTGCCCAGTGCTCCCAGTCTGCCCAGTGCTCCCAGTCTGTCCAGCGCTGCCAGTCGGCCCAGCGTCGCCAGTCTGCCAGGATCCGCCAGAAGTGCCAGTCTGCCAGGATCCGCCAGAAGTGCCAGTCTGCCAAGATCTTCTAGATCGGCCAGACAACCTGAATCATCCAGTTCCACCAGCCAGCCAGGATTTACCGGAGCCTACTACCTGCCTGAGCTTCCTCTCAGTACTGAGCTTCCTCTCAGTACTGGGCTTCCTCTCAGTACTGGGCTACCCCTCAGTACCAGGCTGCTTCTGTCCCGAGCTGCCCCTCTGTCCTGAGCTGCCCCTCTGTCCCGAGCTGCCCCTCTGTCCTGAGATGCCCCTCTGTCCTGAGCTGCCCCTCTGTCCCGAGCTGCCCCTCTGTCCCGAGATGCCCCTCTGTCCTGAGCTGCTCCTCAGTTATGTGGGGATCTGGGTGAGGACTATTAGGCCATGGTCGGCGGAGAAGGTGGATTATCCCAGGACGCGAAGGGGAGGAACTAGGACATTTATGGAGTGGGGTCCACGTCCCGAGCCAGAACCGCCACCATGGACAGACGCCCACCCGGACCCTCCCTATGCTCTTGAGGTGGGTCCCGGAGTCCGCACCTTAGGGGGGGGTTCTGTCACGCCTTGGTCATTATATTTTGTGTTTTTGGTAATTGTTTGGGTAAGCCAGGGTGTGACATGGGTTTATATGTTGTGTTTCGTATTGGGGTTTGTGGTAATTGGGATTGTGTATGATTAGGGGTGTGTCTAGTTAGGCTTGGCTGCCTGGAGGCGATTCTCAATCAGAGTCAGGTGCTTGTCGTTGTCTCTGATTGAGAACCATATTTAGACAGCCTGACTTTCGCGTTGTAATTTGTGGGTGTTTGTTCCTGTCTTAGTGTTGTAGTCACCAGATAGGCTGTAATAGGTTTCACGTTTCGTTTGTTGTTTTCATATACAGTTATTTTCATGTACCGCGATTATTTTCATTAAAGTCATGAGTAACCTACACGCTGCATTTCGGTCTGACTCTCTTCATACAACAGACGAACGACGTTACACTTCATCTCAACCAAAAATCTAAGCTAAAGAATAGGATTAAATGAAGTCAAATTTTATCTAAAGCGCCTTTAAAGTTTGATTTGATTTAGTTATATTCTTTAACTTAGATTTTTGGTTGAGATGGAGACGTGAATCCAACATAGGTTATGAATTATTAATTTGTAGACAAAGTGGAGTTAAAACGAGTCAGTGACACAGATATCCAAGCAGAAAATAAATCTACTTAAAAATATTCATATTTGTTTGAGTCGACAACCAAACACAAACCTGTATTACTTTTGAAATACAATAAATAGCCTATTTACTCGTCGACAACTGATGTTAACAATGATATGCTGAATTCCCATCTCCAACTCAACCAACAATAAAAGTTAAAGAATGGGATTAAGCCAGTGGCTCAGATGGAAGAATCCAAGCAGTAGATACATCTAACTAAATGTTTATTTGGTTGCGTTGTCAATTCAATATTACAAATTAGTATTACTGCAAATTAGTAACAAATCCATTCTGAGATTACTGTTACTATGAATGTCTTCATATGCAATAATATAAAGCATGCATGTTCAAGATAGCATATGCATAGGACGTTGCAAGTCTGTGGAGATCTTCACAATTGCTGTAATAATCTGCACAGAATCTTGAATGGCATTGATCACTGTATTAAAGGCACCATGTACTTTTAATGTACTCTCAACTGCAATCCAGGCAAAGTCATTTGGTTCTGCTATGAGATGAAGCACAGTGATAACACTTTCATCTGTTGTATAAATAAACAAAATATCTGACATTGTATTCCCATTTCAACATTGTTGTGCTTTGCTGTGCCTACCTACAATACGTGTACAAATGACCTTGACTAACCTGTACTCCCACACATTGACTCGGTACCGGTACCCCCTATATACAGCCTCATGATTGTTCTTTTTTACTTTAGTTTATTTAGTAAATATTTTCTTAACTCTATTTTCTTAAAACTTAATTGTCGGTTAAGGGCTTGTAGGTAAGCATTTCACAATAAGGTGAAATATTGATTTGATTTGAAATGGTTGCTAGCGCAGTGATAGACATTTGGGTGACAGCTACACAAAAAATCTGATATTCTTTATCCATTGGAATTTATTTGTGCTTTAAGATGGTTGAAAGCATAGTGATAACTATTGATAATAATGGGGCCGCAGGTAGCCTACCGGTTAATAATTGAGAGTGTTAGGCCAGTAACCAAAAGGTTGCTGTTTCAGATTCCAAAGCTGACCATGTGCCCTTAAGTAAGGCACTTTACCCTAATTGCTCCTGTAAGTCTCCCTGGATAACAGTGTCTGCTAAATGACTAATATGTAATTGATAACACATTGAAAATTCAATGAACTTTTGGTTGTGTTTGTGAATATAGTTTGCAATCTCTTTGATCAACATCTCAGCCAAATATTGCTCACATTGAAATGATGTAGTGTGCCCAGTGGGTAAGCACTCAATGTTAAACATACCAATCATTGCTGATTATGTAATTTATTGCTCCCTCGAATTTCAATGGCAGTATTTGTGTTTGACTGATTTACACTGTTAACACAATCACATCTCACTATGACTAGTGTAGCCCTACTTCCTGTAGCTTACAGAATTTGCAGTGAATTAGGGGCAAAGCGGGATTTGAACTCACAACTCTGAGATCTTAGCACTCACTTAATGTACAAATACTTTGAATGCTTGTTGTCTCAAGTGTCTCTCTCAGTATTTAGGCTTGAATGAGTTATCAGGCAAACAGCCTGAGTTAACTGGTGGTTGTTGTTGTTTACAGTTGATGTAGAGAGCCAGATGGAAAGGGAGGTATTTCCTCTGAATTATGAATAAACATTACAATTATTAATAACTAAGGGAAAACACAAAGCAGGGGTGCAACTTTGGTTTTAGAAGTGGGGTGGCAATAACCTGGCAGGGGTCCTCCCTTAGATCTTTTTGGGGTATCTAAAGCTCATTTCCTGCATTTCTACTAGTGATGTCCCTGACTAAAAAAAATATTGGTCCACCTAGAGTAGTCTTTTCATTTGACCAATCGATTTGAAACATTGACAGTAACATTGAAAACAAAATACCATGAATAAATTGACAAAACTCATAATTGGAGTGAAATAAACAGAAACTTCTTCATCACAAGTGTAGCATAGGTTGTGATTTCTGCAAAGCACAGTAAATGACTGTAATTGTCATGGATTTCCCCATACTGCTGCTCATTCTGTCCGGAGGTCTACGTCACCGGCCTCTAGGCGTCACTGAACTGTTTCATTATGCACACCTGGTTCCCTTTCCCCCTGATTAATAATTGTATATATGTGCCCTCTGTTCACTATTGTTTGGTCGGTTAATGTTCCCATGTCCGTTGGGCCTGTGATTACATGTGCTTTAGTGTGTTGGCTTTCATGCACTCGTTATTACGGGTCTCGTCCCATGTATTGTTGTGCACATGTTATTACGGGTCTTGTCCCCATGTATTTATTAGAGGTTTAACCACGTTCTCTTGTTTGGGTTACATCCCTGTGTTTTTGTATACGTGTTTGTTTTGGGCTTAGTCCCATTGCCTTTTATGGCAGGTTGTATTTTTGGGTGGAGTATTAAAACCCCCGATTACATATTCCTGCTCCTGTCTCCAATCATTTATACAACATAACAGTAATACTACTATATTGAATGCATTAACAGAAATTAACATAACCAAACAAACATTTCAGATTAACTATGGGAATTAAAGATAAATGTAAGCTACTACTGGTGATGTAATTGGGAATTGATAGACACAGCACCCAATGCACACAATTAAGTTTTGAAACAATGAATACCCATGAAATGGCAGTAGAGCACATTCTGGAATGAAACATGAATTGCTTATTTCATTTCATTTATGAGTTTTCTATTACATTTATTCATCGTCTTCTGTTTGAAAAGCTTTTGTCAATGTTGAGTAAGGACCTGATTAGGCATATAGAAGTAGGACTAGTCTACCTGGCCTGCACGCAAATGCCTATAAATGTGCCCATTTGGGGATCTCCAATAGTATTAATTGTCGTGACATTGTATTAGTTAATGTGACGACTGCTGCTCATCGAATGATTAACGATTTATAATTGCGTGATTAAATTAATCAGGCAATTATTAACTCATTAACCTGGGGCACCATGGGAAAATTAGTTTTATTGAGTATCTATTTCCCAAATTAACTCAAAGAATAACAGAATATCGATTTTACAACAGTCGCTAATTAATCTATTTCCTCTACAGTCTCATTCTGAATGTCGCATAATCCAGGAATCTGAACAAACCCGAGTCCCACCAGTGAGTTCGTACCACACCAATATTAGTTGATTATTTATTTACTAGAAAGCTAAAATGATAATTAAATATACATAAAAACACAGTCTAGGCTATTGGTTAGAACTTAGTACAATGGGCCAAACCACTCTGGCGCATGTTACCCAAAATGGGGATTTAAAAGAGAGAAAGTACACAAGAGAAATATACATTTGAGTGTATTTGTCAGCTTTGCTTATTTTAACTCTTGCCCCGAACTGCCGCTCTTATGGGCCAGAATATAATGATATAATTACGTGTTGAAGGTCTCCGATGGGAGTCTCCTCGTGGACCGTTTATGCTTCTCAATGCCGCACTTCTCTGGTGCAACTCTCTGGTTGTCCTCGCGATGTCCGTGTCCTTTTGGTTTAGTGGTCTGATTCCTCGCCCTTGCTCTAAATGGGGTCTTCTGAGGACAGCCAGCCCTGTAGCCCAGGGCTCACAGCGTAGGAATGAAAACAGTGTAGATACCACGTTTGGATGGGGAGTGGAGACCGGGTGGTCTGGCTTGAATTCACCTGCTTAGATGCAGCTATTCATCTGTAGCATGGGTAGAAAAGGGTTCCTTTGTCTTCAACCTTGTGTTGCATTTTGGGTTCGTTGACTACTCAGACCTTGGCTGCAGCTCAGGTCACTTAGTCTGATATGGTAATTCTTAACTCACATGTCTTAAATGCTAGGTTCAGAAGTGGGCGTAACCGCAATTCTCTGGGCATAACAAGTTACAAGGCAAGGTCTGGAATTTACTCAATTTAGAGCATATATTAGTAAAACTCTTAAAGTTACAATGTTTTGTTATAACGTCGTCCTTTGACTTTTAATAACATAACAAAACTGACATTAATTTTCAGATTCCATCTATCGTCATTACCACCATTGTGGCTGACGAAACCCCTTGTCCCAAAGTCCAATTATCGCATGTTAATGTTCTCCATAGTGAGAGGACAAAATAATTTGGTCTCCTGCCTTAGATTTACAATGAGTGTAAGGTGTCATAACATTCACCATCTACCTATCCCTTGAGATCCAACCTTCTCCTCTGGTGGGGGTGAAATCTCTCTGCAGGATTGTGGTCATTGGTAACCTGAGCCGAGCAGGACAGTCATGACATCATGACTGTCTTAACTCACCACCACATTGTGCTGTAAAACGTCAGAATATCAGTCTTTAACCACTTGGCTGCTAGTATCATCGTTTGAGTCAGTTCTAGTGTGTTTGAGGCAAAAACAATACATAAAGTTAGTGAGCTAGCTAACGTTTTGCTAGCTCTAATGGTACATCAACTGGTGAAAACTAGTTATTTTACTTTTGTTGAAACGGGACAAAAAGGCTACAAAACATTTCCATACACAAAACAGCTGTTAAATACTGCTGTCTGACAGATAGCTAAAGGCTAGATCTGAACTGGCTGTGGTAGCTACTAACTAGCTTGCTAGTTAATTCTCTTCAGACAGAATTTCAGTTGAGAGGGGATAAAACATTAGCCAATATTACATGTCACTTACACTACTAGCTCAGCACTGGGAATAAATACAATTGTTCTGTTAAGTCAATCAGCAGTTACATTGACAGCTACATCAGTCAAATAAAGTGTAGCCAATTTCTGCTCTGGTTGCTTTTCAGTGGCGACACGTCATTCAGGAGAGGTAGGGCAGAGCCTGTTTGGGCATTGATATGTCCGTTAATTCCATCCATCCAAATGTCCATTTATTTGACGCATTTCATCCAGAAATAAACAGCTTCCAACAAACGCAACGTCACTACAAAATATTTCAAAAGTTTCCTATAAACTTTGCCAAAATACTTCAAACTACTTTTGTAATACAACTTTAGGTATTTTTTAAACGTTAATAATCAATCAAATTGTAGACGGGGCTGTCTGTGTTCAATACACAGATTCTTCATTGCACAAATGAATAACCTCAACCAAATTCCAAAGACTGGTGACATCCAGTGGAAGCGGTAGGACCTGAAAACAGGTTCCTAAGAACTATAATTTGCCAACGAGAACTGTGAACAGACAGAGACCTAATAAAATAAATTCTGAATGGTTAGTCCCCGGGGTTTTGCCTGCTACATAAGTTATGTTATACTCACAGACATGATTCAAACAGTTTTAGAATCTTCAGAGTGTTTCTATCCAAATCCACTATTATTATGCATATCTTATATTCCTGGCATGAGTAGCAGGAACTTGAAATTGGGCACGCTATTTATCCAATAGTGAAAATGCTGCCCCTTATACCTTAAGAAGTCTTTATCCAAAATATGGATAGCCTCATCCTCTCATCGTCATATCAGCTATGTTTTTTTAAAGGCAGTAAATGAGGCTGAATTAACTGTTTCACTGCCAGACAAGGCTCAGCTGATAGCTAGGTGTAGCAGTGCTAAGGATTCATTACATGGTGCTGAAAAGAAAGTTCTGCTATTCAGATAGCTTTATGTAGGCCCTAACAGTTTGTGGGCAATGTTTGTCACCATTATGGTGTATTGTTTAGTGTTGCATTGGGTTGTGTAGTGGCTTTGCTGGCATGCATCTATATTTTTTGTTGTTGTTGAGTTTGCCCGACCACACTGATGCCATTAATTCGGTATTACAGTGCAATAATAAAAATGTGGGAGACAAAAATGCAACTTTATAATGTGAGGGAGTCATGTCCCCCCTGTCTCCTGTGAAGTTGCACCCCTGACACAAAGTTGAAAAGAAAAATTAATTCTGGTTTTTGCACAGACAAATCACTCATCTACACTGATTTTTTAAAAACGTAACATGAATAGTGTTGGTCTCATATTCCTGAGCTAAAATAAAAGATCCCCGAAATTTTCCATACACACACACAAAAAAAGAGGCTTGTTTTGCTCTAATTTCGCGCACAAATTTGTTTAAATCGCTGTTAATGAGCGTTACTCCTATACCAAGATAGTCCATCCACCTTGCAGGTGTGGCATATCATGAAGCTGATATAACAGCATGATCATTACAAAGGCGCACCTTGTGCTGGGGAAAATAAAGGGATACTCTGTGCAGTTTTGTCACACAACACAAAACCACAGATTTCTCAAGATTTGAGGGAGCGAGGAATTGGCATGCTGACTGCAGGAATGTCCACCAGAGCTGTTGCCAGAGAATGTAATGTTAATTTCTCTACCATAAGCTGCCGCCAATGTCGTTTTAGAGAATTTGTCAGTACGTCCAACCGGCCTCACAACCACAGACCACATGTAACCACGCCAGCCCAGGACCTCCACATTTGACTTCTTCACCTGCGGGATCATCTGAGACCAGCCATGGATAGCTGATGAAACTGTGGGTTTGCACAACCAAATAATTTCTCAACAAACTGTCAAACTGTCTCAGGGAAGCTCAACTACATGCTCATCATCCTTACCAGGGTCTTTACCTGACTGCAGTTCAGCAAATGCTCACCTTTGATGGCCAGTGGCATGCTTGAGAAGTGTGCTCTTCATGGATGAATCCCAGTTTCAGTATGTAAAGCGTTGTGTAGGCGAGCGGTTTGTTGATTTTAAAGGTTGTGAACAGAATGCCCATGGTGGCAGGTGGGGTTATGGTATGAGGAGGCAAAAGCTACAGACAACTAACACAATTACATTTTATTGATGTCAATTTGAATGCACAAAGCTACCGTGATGAGATCCTGAGGCACATTGTCGTGCCATTCATCCACCGACATCACCTCATGTTTCAGCATGATAATGTACAGCAGCCCCATGTCACATAGATCTGTACACAATTCCTGGAAGCTGAAAATGTCCCAGTTCTTCCATGACCTGCATACTCACCAGACATGTCATAATTTGAGCATGTTTGGGAAGCTCTGGATCGACGTGTAGGACAGCAACTTCACACAACCATTGAAGAGGAGTGGGAGTACATTCCACAGGCCACGATCAACAGTCTGATAAACTCTATGCGAAGGAGATGTGTCACGCTGCATGAGGCAAATGACATCCTTACTTTTTTTAAAGGTATCTGTGACAACAGATGTATATCTGTATTCACAGTCGTGTGAAATTCATAGATTAGGGACTCATTTATTTATTTCAATTGAATTGAATTTCCTTATGAATTGTAACTCAGTGAAATCTTTGAAATTGTTGTATACTGCATGTATAGTTTTATTCAGTGTATGTTTACACAGCATACCTCTGAAGACTCCTGTCCTCCAGTTTACTATCTAAGAACTTGTCTTCTTTCTTTTCCATCCATATAATTATAAACTAGCCTAGTCTGTAATTACCAACCTCCCCCTCACCCCAGAGCATCTCTCTCTCTCAAACAGACATACATACATACAGTCATTGCTCCCTCCCCACACACGCGCTCGAGCTTGGCAAGTGTACCCCCCCGAAGCTGGAGCTACGCTGTCCCACGAGCAGACGATTTCATCCCCTATTTCAACACAGGACAGAATCCTGCACCGTCTCATGGCAACATGGCGACTGAGGTAAGACTTTCGGCTAATTTAACATCTTATTCGTTCTTGTGTAGTGGAAATGTATACATTTTTCTCCTTGTGAGAAAAATATCATGGTAGGTTGATTTTGTAGCGATATGCAGTCTATCCTCGCTGTGCCTTTGATTCAACCGATGAGAAACGGGCTTTTGGAATGAACGACGGACAGACGGTTTATTGTATCATTCCGTGGCGGGAGGCCCGTTTTAACACGACGGAAAACGGGGTTCAAGAGCAAGGAGGCAGTCCTGTAAGCAAACTGCATCAAACATCATATTTTACCGATCGACCAAATATAATGGTGGCTTTCTCATCCACACACATACCGGTTGCATAGCCTAGAGTATGTACTGAATGTCACAAAAAGAGTCACTGTCAATTCCGGTATCCACGAAGCATATATAACGTTACAGAACAAAAATATAAATACAACCATTTCAACGATTTTAGTGAATTACAGTTCATTTATGGAATTCGGGCAGTTGAAATAAATACATTATGCCCTAATATATAGATTTCACATGACTGGGCAGGGGCACAGCCATGGGTGGGCTTGGGATGGCATAGGCCCACCCACTGAGGAGCCAGGCCTAGCCAATCAGAATTAGTTTTTCTCCACAATAGGGCTTTATTTCAGACATAAATACTCATCAATTTCATTAGCTGTCTGGGAAGCTGGTCTCAGACGATCCCGCAGGTGAAGAAGCCGGGTGTGGAGGTCCTGGTCTGGCTTGGTTACACGTGGTCAGTGGTTGTGAGGCCATTTGGACGTACTGACAAATTCTCGAAAACAACATTATGGTAGAGAAATTAACATTAAATTCTCTGGTAACAGCTCTGGTGGACAGTCCTGCAGTCAGCATGCCAATTGCACACTCCCTCTAAACTTGAGACATCAGTGGCGTTGTGTGACAAAACTGAACATTTTAAAGTGGCTTTTTATTGTCTCCGGCACAAGATCCACCTGTGTAATGATCATTCTGTTAAATCAGCTTCTTGATATGCCACACCTGTCAGGTGGATGAATTATCTTGACAAAGGAGAAATGCCCACTAATAAGGAGGTAAACCAATTTGTGTACAATATTTGAGAGAAATACGTTTTTTGGCGTATGGAACATTCCTGGGATCTTTTTTTTCTAGCTCATGAAACATGGGACAAACACTTTATATTTTGCATTTCTATTTTTGTTTGGTAATAATATATGCATCTTGCTCGAGAATGTGAGTCAGTCCAATTTGCTTGCGGGCATGCACCTAGTGGTTACTCTACTGTATCATGATCAGCACCATGGACAGCGGCAGAGCTGTGTGTGTACGTGTGTGTGTGTGTGGTCATATTTCTCATCACACATTCTTTGAGAATGTCAATACATTGCTATGCAGAGATGGCTGAATTCTACATGAGATTCAGTGGATCGTTAGAGATGTAGAGAAGTTTGCATCTGACTGTCACCTTGCTGTGCCTCCAACAAGTACAGTAGCAGTCATGGTCACTGTACTAACAAGATGTCAACAAGGATATATGACAATCACTGTTTCCATATAGCGTCCATCAGGACAGGGTTTGAGAACTGCATGGTTTCCAATTGTAGCGGAGTTGGTTAGGCGAAGTATACTCACCTGATGAGTAACCTTGCCAAAGATCTGAAGACTTGTGATACCTTGCCTTTTGCTCAGTTGGCTTACACTGAGATGCTAATCTGTATTCGACACCAGGTTGGTCACACATAGCAACTAAATAGGATTTGAATGCTCATTTCCAATTCCTAATCTGTACAGGATTGTAACGGCCTATGTTCCGTAGCCTGGATGTGCTGTGATGCTGTTTCATCTAACTAACAGCAACACAAACACATGCACACACATGCTTGCACGCTCGATCACGAACAGCTTCCTCTAACAGCATCAACGTGTGTGTGTGTGTGTGTGTGTGAGAGAGAGAGAGAGAGAGAGAGAGAGAGAGAGAGAGAGAGGAGAGAGAGGCTGTGTGTGTCTGTGTTATAGCAGGTTGTAATGCTTAGCAGTGCTGAGTCCAGCAGTGCGGATGTCACTATGTGACAGGGTGACTGGCATGGTTGTAACTATTCATTTATGTTACAAGTTGAAGTACTGTCCAGTGATGATTTCTATACACAAAGCGCATGTTCCTTCTCAGTGTGGTTCTGTGGCTCAGTTGGTAAGGTCACGGCACTAGTCACGTCGTCGGTTCAATTCCTAGAAGAGTACATGATACAAACAGTACCAGTCGAAAGTTTGGACACGCCTACTCATTCAAGGGTTTTTCTTTATTTTTACTATTTTCTACATTGTAGAATGACAGTGAAGACATCACAACTATGAAATAACAAATGGAATCATGTAGAAATCAAAAGGTGTTAACCTCTCTTGGGTAGGAAGCTAGGATATGCATATTATTAGTAGATTTGGATAGAAAACAGTTTCTAAAACTGTTAAAATTATGTCTGTAAGTATAATAGAACTGATATGGCAGGCGAAACCCAGAGGACAAATCATCCCTCAGAACAATGTGTTCAGCCTACCACTGTTTTCAATGGCTGTCACTTTTATTATAAGGCGAAAGCCTCCCAGATTGCAGTTCCTAGGGCTTCCACTAGATGTCAACAGTCTTTAGAAAGAGTTTCATGCAGAAAATTGCCAGAAATTATAGTTTTTCTAGGTGGCTCACAATTTGGCTGTAGTGTTACCAAGCGCGTTGAAGAGAGCGTGTTCTTTGTTATTTTTCTCCGGTAAAGACCGTAAAGATTCTCCGTCTTACATTTTACTGTTTATTTACGTATTAGGGTACCTAATGTTTGATTATAAACGTTGTTTGACTTGTTTGGAAAAGTTTATTAGTAACGTTTGGATTCATTTTGTATGCATTTTGATGGAGAGAAACTGGGTGGCTTATTGACTGAAGCGCGCCAGCTAACCTTGAGTTTTTATGGATATAAAGAAGGACATAATCAAACAAAAGGACCATTTGTGATGTATCTGGGATCTTTTGGAGTGCCAACAGAAGAGGATCATCAAAGGTAAGACATGTATTGTATATCGATATTTCTGACTTTCGTGGTGCACCTGCCTGGTTGAAATATGTTTTTCATGCTTTTGTATGCGGTGCACTGTTTATTTTGATGTATTATACTTGTGATTTTATGAAAGTTAAATATTTATAATTCTGTAGTTTGAATTTCGCGGTCTGCAATTTCACCGGATGTTGGCCAGGTGAGACGCTGCCCATATAACCAAATCAGAATATATTTTATATTTGAGATTCTTCAAAGTAGCCACCCTTTGCCTTGATGACAGCATTGCACACTCTTGGAATTCTCTCAAACAGCTTCACCTGGAATCCTTTTCCAACAGTCTTGAAGGAGTTCCCACATATGCTGAGCACTTGTTGGCTGCTTTTTCTTCCATCTGCGGTCCAACTCATCCCAAACCATCTCAATTGGGTTGAGGTCGGGTGATTGTGGAGGCCAGGTCATCTTATGCAGCACACCATCACTCTTCTTCCACCCCTACCGTGTATGCACACATGACTGTAAGTCGCTTTGGATAAAAGCGTCTGCTAAATGGCATATATTATTATTATTATTACAACACAACTGATTGGCTCAAACACATTAAGAAGGAAAGAAATTCAACAAATTAACTTTTAACAGGTCACACCTGTTAATTGAAATGCATTCCAGGTGACTACCTCATGAAGCTGGTTGAGAGAATGCCAAGAGTGTGCAAAGCTGTCATCAAGGCAAAGGGTGGCTACTTTGAAGAATCTCCAATGTAAAATATATTTTGATTTGTTAAACACTTTTTTAGTTACTTCATGATTCCAGTTATGTTATTTCATAGTTTTGATGTCTTCAATATTATTCTACAATGTAGAAGATAGTAAAAATAAAGAAAAACCCTTGAATGAGTAGGTGTCCAAACTTTTGACTGGTACTGTACTTACTGTAAAAATCTATCCACTCACTG